>NW_026893436.1:0-41193 GCF_033815535.1 Pezoporus flaviventris | reverse complement strand
TAAACCACCTTGTCCTGCTTCTCCTGTGGGATACAGGGTCAGAGCCCGAAAACAGGCCAAAAACAGGACAAAACCAACCCAAAAGACCCCAAAACCAGCCCAAAACCACCTTCTCCAGCTTCTGCTTGGGGATACAGGGTTAGAGTGCCCAAACAGCCCCAAAACAGGCCAAAAACAGTCAGAAACCCCCAAAACAGCCACAAACCACCCCAAAACTACCTGGTCCTGCTTCTCCTGTGGGATACAGGATCAGACCCCCAAAACAGGCCAAAAACAACCCAAAACACCCCAAAACAACCTTCTCCAGCTTCTGCTATGGGATACAGTGTCAGAACCCCGAAACAGCCTTAAAAATGGACAAAATCAACCCAAAACCATTCAAAACCACCCCTAAACCACTCTAAAACCACCCCAAAATCACCTTCTCCTGCGTCTCCTGTGGGATACGGGGTCAAAGCTCTAAAACAGCCCCAAAACAGGACAAAACCATTCAAAAACCCCCCAAACAGGCCCGAAACCACCACAAAATCATTTTGTCCGTCTTCTCCTGTGGGATACAGGGTCAGAGCCCCAAAACAGGACAAAACCAGGCCAAAACACCCAAAGCAAACCCCAAAACAAGCCAAAACCACCCCATAAACAACTTTGGCCTGCTTCTCCTGTGGTTTACAGGGTCAGAGCTCCAAAAAAGCCCCAAAACAGGACAAAACCACCCCAAAACCACCCACAAACCACACCCCAAAACCACCTTGTGCTGCTTCTCCTGGGGCATACAGGGTCAGAGCCTCAAAACAGACCCAAAACAGGCCAAAACACCCAAAGAAAACCCCAAAACAAGCCAAAATCACCCCAAAAACAGCTTTGTCCTGCTTCTCCTGTGGGATAAAGGGTCAGAGCCCCAAAAAAGCTGCAAAACAGGACAAAAGCACCCCAAAACACACAAATCCACCCCCAAACCACACCCCAAACCACCTTGTGCTGCTTCTCCTATGGGATAGAGGGTCAGAGCCCCCAAACAGACCCCCCCAAAAAGCCAAAAGCAGGACAAAACCACACCAAAACCACCTTGTCCTGCTTCTCCTGTGGGATACAGGGTCAGAACCTCAAAACTGACTCAAAACAGCCCCAAAACATCCCAAAAACCTTGCCAAGGCCACATTGTCCTGCTTCTCCTATGGGACACAGGGTCAGAACCCCAAAACAGCCTTAAAACAGGACAAAACCAACCCAAAACCATTCAAAACCACCCCCAAACCACCCTAAAAACACCCCAAAATCACCTTCTCCTGATTCTCCTTTGGGATACAGGGTCAGAGTCCCAAAACAGCCCCCCAAAAGGCCAAAAACAGTCAAAAAACCTCAAAACAGACCCCAAACACCCCAAAACAACCTTGTCCTGCTTTTCCTCTGGGATACAGGGTAAGAGGCCAAAAATAGCCCCAAAAATGGGTAAAAACATCCCAAAGCCACCAAAACAGACCCAAAACCACCTTGTACTCCTTCTCTTGTGGGATACAGGGTCAGAGCTGCAAAACAGGACAAAAACACTCCAAAACCCCCAAAACAGCCCCAAAACACCACAAAACCACCTTGTCCTACTTCTCCTTTGGGATACAGGGTCAGAGCCCCAAAACAGACCTAAAACAGGACAAAACACCCCTAAACCAGCCCCCCAAAACCCAAAAAACATCCCAAAATGACCTTGTCCTGCTTCTCCTGTGGGATACAGGGTCAGAGCCTCAAAACAGACCCAAAACAGGCCAAAACCAACCCAAAACGACCCCAAAACCAGCCCAAAACCCCCTTGTCCTGCTTCTGCTATGGGATACAGGGTCAGACCCCCAAACAGTCCCAAAACAAGCCAAAAGAAACCCAAAACACCCCAAAACCCACCCCAAAAACACCTTGTCCTGCTTCTGCTATGGGATACAGGGTCACAGCCTCCAAACAGCCCAAAAGAGGCCAAAACCAACCCAAAACAACCCCAAAACCAGCCCAAAACCCCCTTGTCCTGCTTCTGCTATGGGATACAGGGTCACAGCCTCCAAACAGCCCAAAACAGTCAAAACCACCCCAAAACAGCCCCAAAACACCCCAAAACCACCCTATCCTGCTTCTCCTATGGGACACAGGGTCAGAGCCCCAAAACACCCCCCAAAAAGGACAAAACCACCCCAAAACCACCTTGTCCTGCTTCTCCTATGGGATACAGAGTCAGAGCCTCAGAACAGACCCAAAACATGCCAAAAACAACCCAAAACACCCCAAAAGCCAGCCCAAAAAACCTTGTCCTGCTTCTGCTATGGGATACAGGGTCAGAGCCCCCAAACAGCCCCAAAAAAGGCCAAAAACAGTCAAAACCCCCAAAACAGCCCCAATACAGCCCCCAAACCACTCTGTCCTTCTACTGCTATGGGATACAGGGTCAAAGCAACAAAACTCCCTCAAAACAGGACAAAACCACCCCAAAACCACCTTCTCCTCTTCTCCTGTGGGATACAGGGTCAGTGCCCCGAAACAGACCCAAAATAGCCTCAAAACACCCAAAAAAGGACCCCAAGGCCACCTTCTCCTGCTTCTCCTATGTGACACAGGGTCAGAACCACAAAACAGCCCTAAAACAGGAGAAAAAAAAACTAAAACCATTCAAAACCACCCCCAAACCATCCTAAAACCACTACAAAATCATCTTGTCCTGCTTCTCCTATGGGATACAGGGTCAGAGCCCTAAAAAAAGACGCAAAACAGACCAAAAACAACACAAATCACCCCAAAACACACCCCAAAACCAGCTCATCCTGCTTTTGCTGTGGGATACAGGGTGAGAGCCCCAAAACAGCCCAAAACCATGCCAAAAAGAGGCAAAAACCATGCGAAAACACACAAAGCAAACCCCAAAACAGGCCAAAACCACCCCAAAATCACCTTCTCCTGCTTCTCCTGTGGGATACAGGGTCAGAGCCCCGAAACAGACCCCAAAAAGGCCAAAATAAAAGCAAAACACACCCAAAACCACACCAAGGTAACATTCTCCTGTTTCTTCTGCGGGATAAAGGGTCAGAGCCCCAAAACAGACCGAAAACAGGCCAAAACCAACCCAAAACACCCTAAAACCCACACCAAAACCCACCCCAAAACCACCTTGTCCTGCTTCTGCTGTGGTATACAGGGTCAGAGCCCCCAATAGCCCCAAAACAGGCCAGAAACAGGCAAAACTCCCAAAACAGACACAAAACCACCCCAAAATCACCTTGTCTTGCTTCTCCTGTGGGATACAGGGTCAGAGCCCCAAAACAGCCTTCAAAGAGGCGAAAAACACCCCAAAACACCCAAAACCACAGCCAAACCACCCCAAACCACCTTGTCCTGCTTCTCCTATGGATGGCACCCAGTGAGAACCCAAAACAGCCCCAAATCACAGTATCACAGTATCACAGTATGCTATAGATTGGAAGGGACCTCGAAAGATCATCTAGTCCAATCCCCCTGCCGGAGCAGGAACACCTAGATAAGGTTACACAGGAATGTGTCCAGGCGGGTTTTGAATGTCTCCAGGGAAGGAGACTCCACAACCTCCCTGGGCAGCCTGTTCCAGTGTTCCGTCACCCTCACTGAGAAGAAGTTTCTTCTCAAGTTTAAGTGGAACCTCTTGTGTTCCAGTTTGTACCCATTACCCCTTGTCCTGTCATTGTTTGACACTGAGTAGAGCCTGGCTCCATCCTCGTGACACTCCCCCTTTATATATTTATAGACACCAATAAGCTCACCCCTCAGCCTCCTCCAAACTATAGAGACCCAGCTCCCTCAGTCTTTCCTCATAAGGGAGATGCTCCACTCCCTTAATCATCTTCGTTGCCCTTCGCTGGACTCTCTCCAGCAGGTCCCTGTCCTTCTTGAACTGAGGGGCCCAGAACTGGACACAATATTCCAGATGGGGTCTCACCAGGGCAGAGGAGAGGGGAAGGAGGACCTCTCTCGACCTACTAACCACCCCCCTTCTAGTACACCCCAGGATGCCATTGGCCTTCTTGGCCACAAGGGCACAGTGTTGGCTCATGGTCATCCTGTCGTCCACTAGGACCCCCAGGTCCCTCTCCCCTACACTGCTCTCTAACAGGTCGTTTCCCAACCTATACTGGAACCTGGGGTTGTTCCTGCCCAGATGCAGGACTCTACACTCTCCCTTGTTATATTTCATCAAGTTATTCCCTGCCCAACTCTCCAGCCTGTCCAGGTCTCGCTGGATGGCAGCACAGCCTTCTGGCGTGGGAGGTGGGCCTGGCATGTCCCCCTGTTAGGGGGGGGTCCCAGACCCACATGTGGGGGTCCCAGCCCCACATACAAGGGGGACATGGGGGGGGGTCTCCATATACGAGGGGTCCCTTTACCTGATGGGGGGGGGCGCCCCCCCGTGGCCTCTCTGGGTGTAGGGGGGGGTTGGGTTGGGGCTCAGCACCAGCTCTGTGAGGGAGAATAGGGACACGGCCCTTTGCACTGGGGGGTGGCACGTCAGCACCCCCAAACCAGCCCTAAACAGCCAAAATACCCTAAAACCAGCCCCAAACAGCCAAAATACACCCAAACCGGCCCAAAACACACCAAAACCAGCCCAAAACATTCCAAAACACACCTACAACACCCCAAACCAGCCCAAAATATCCCAAAACAGCCAAAACCACCCCAAAAGATTCAAAACACCCACAAAGCAGTCTCAAACACCCCAAAACACCCCTGAAACAGCTCAAAACACCTCAAAACTAGTGCAAACCACCTCCACAACAGTTTAACACCCCCAAAACACCTTGAAACACCCCCAAACACCCTCAAAACACCAGAAAACACCCCAAAACACCCCTAAAAGAGCCCAAAATACCCAAAGTAGCCCAAACCACCCTGAAAAACAGGCCAAAACAGCCCCAAAACTCATAGAGGAACCACACAGGCGTCATAGAGCAGTCATAGAGGTGTCAGAGTGTCATAGAGGAGTTACAGAGGAGTCATAGGGGAGTCAGAGAGGGGTCAGAGAGGACTCAAATAGGGGTCAATGAATGGTCATAGATGGGCAGAGAGGAGTCAGAGATGCCAGGGATGGGGCAGCCACAGCTTCTCTGGGCAAGAGTCTGCGACTCCCTCCCTAGCCTGGATATGAGGAATATTTTCCTAACGTGATATGAAACAAAAAAAAAATAATAACTGAAATGAAATTAAATCTTTTTCCACTTGGAACCATTGTGAGTCCTTAAAAATTATTATCGATCTGAAAAAACCTCTGACATTTCAGGCAAATAACAGGCTCATCATTATTTGAATAATGCTCAGTGCACAGATTAAAAGGGAACAGCACAGCACCTCAGATTGCCTCACAGCTTAGCACAGCACAGCATGGCATGGCACAGAACAGCACAGCACAGCACAGCTCTGGAGATCCTCCTGCTCTGATATCCCAGTATCTGGAGGTGAACTCACCCCCAGCCCGCAGTGCGGATCATCGGGCCCACGTTCTGGGGAGATGCTGTCTCAGGCAGTCGGCTGTGTCCCCTCTGCCTTGACAAACTGCCACCACAATCCACAAGTGGCCCGTGCCCACTGCGCCCAGAGCCTGGGATGCAGAGAATTACAAGGGTGTCCCAGTCACACGGGGAACCCCAAATGTGGTTTTACACAGGGTTCTCACGCCCTTCAAACGCTCACGTACCACACATTTGGACAAAGACCAGCGCCCTCACTGCCAATGACCAGTCCTGGTCAAACTCTGCCAGGCGCTCACGCTACTTCTGCTGCACTCCTGCTCTTGGCTATTGATGCAGATGCCCCTGGAGCCAGTCCTGCAAGAGACACTGATGAATGGTGTGCGGGACAGTGGGAGGGTTTCAAAGACATGCTGGAGGGGCTGGGATTCTGACATTATTTCTGCTGTGCTGCAATACCCCTTCTCCTTCACAGACAGCTCTAAGATACCCCAAAGAAAAGTCCTAGTTCCAGGCCTGGGCTGAAGCTTCAAGGACAAATCCACTGCCTCATCACATTACAGTGTACATAGAAATATATAGAGACACATGTATAAATAAAAGACCTATGGATACTCTAAAGACTGGTTGATGCAGGAGTTAGTTGGAAGAGAATTTTCATAACATGCCTTGTGGATCCCACTAAACAGGGTCCCAAATGCCAGTGACAGGGTGAGGAGAGGCAGCAAAGATGCCATCCCAGGGGGATCACTCTCCTGGGAAGGGGGAGGAAAAAGCAACCCGAAAGTGAAACAGCCCGAAGCAAACCCTGATGTTCCCTCCCTCAGCTGGCAGACACACTGCCTTCCTGCAGTGCCATTTCTCTGATGAGAGACAGAGTTAAGGCAAAAAATCAACTTTCCTCAGCATCACAGAATCATTTCATTTGAAAAGAGGCTTGAGAACATCGAGTCCAGCCATTAACCTGTCCCTAACAACCTGACAATATCAACGTCTCTGTGGGATACCCTGTCTGGATGGTCACCAACAGCAACTTTAAGTCCAATTTTACAACTTACCGTAATTTCACTCATTTCCATTCTATTCTGTTTGTTCTTAAACATTCGGCTCTATGGTAGAGCATGGAAATCAGCTGGACAAGTTACGGTATTGCAGAAACCTCTTGGCATAAATCATGGGACTTAAACACCTGAAACAAATTCTTAACCACTGAGTAAACCAACCCAACTTTTCCCTCAGTTTATAACTGGAATTCAGCACTAGTCTCTTTGGAGGCAAAGACGCGAGAGGTGACCACACCGCTCTGTGAGAAGGATGGATTGAGGGGGACCCTTGCTGCTGTTTCTCCCAGAACACAGGTGAGGAGGGAATGAAATATTACCTTTAATAACACAAATACATTCCAATTACGATGGAAAATACGGAACAAGATGCTAGAGCCCTACAGGTTTTACAAGGAAGAGCAACAATGAACTAAACATTTCCTCCTGTGCTCTTTCCTTTCCCACCCATAGCTAGTTTCTTCAGTAACTTTCAAGTGCACATGACACAGAAGAGATCTGTGTCTGCTGCACGTGAAGGTGAAAAGTTCTTTTGGGTGTCAGAGCTGTAAAGTCAAATTTATCTCCAAAGCAACTCAGCCATGTACCAAGGAAAGGGTCAGGGTATTTTCAGCTCTGTCTTGAACACTGCCAGCCATGGGGCAGCCACAGCTTCTCTGGGCACCCTGTGCCACTGTCCCACCACCCTCACAGGGAACAACTTCTAAGATCTCATCTCAATCTCCCCTCTCTGTCACGTTAAAATCGTTCCCCCTTGGCCCATCCCCACAGGCCCTTGCTCTCCCCACAAGAAATGAGGGCAGATCCCAGGATCATCCCTCGGCAGCCGCAGCGCTCCGCTGCCGGCTCAGCCGGCCCAACTCACACACCGAGTCCAAAGCAGCCACTCTGGGGAAGTCTCTTGAGGTGTTCTGGCAACTCCTACAGCACCCCAAGATCGCCATCGCCACCCACCTCGTTCCACGCTCCTGTGTCCACAGGCGGCACCGCCTCCGAGACACCAAGACGGGAACCACCAGAGGAGCTGCTCTTGCCTCCTCCACCGGTAGCTTGTGTTCCGTGGGGCAGCTGTCGTCTCCCGGTGCCTCTGCTGGAGGGTTCTGTGGGGTTCTGTGACCTCACACACCTGAACACGGGGAGTTCCAGAATCAGCCACCCCTGTGGTCTCCATGTCCCCAAGTTCATTGTGATGCAGGAGCTCTGCCTGGGTCCATGGGGTGCTCTGGAGGTGCTGCAGGCATTCTCTGGGATTCTCTAGGGGTATCCCCAGGATGCCCTGGGAGTGCACAGAGACACAGGGCCGTGGAGCAAGCTGCTCTAGTGGAAGGTGTCCCTGCCCGTGCCTTTGGGGGTTGGAGCTGGCTGAGCTTTAAGGTCCCTTCCAGCCCACTCTGGGATTCCATGATTCTCTGCTGCGCCAATGTCGGTCCCTCTCCACTCCTCGTAGGTGGCCGTGACGCCCTGTTCCACGGCCCACTCCCGGAGCACCCCTGGGTGCCCAGTGGCCATGGGCACGATGCTGCCGCCATCCCAAAGCCGTGGCGGTCGCTGTGGATTTGCCCATTGTGACGGGGCCCCCACGGTGAGCGTGGGCTCTTTAAGTAGGGAGAGCCCTGCAGTAACCAGTGCAGAGGAGAGCCCTCCCCTCCCTCGGGAGGCTGCATCTCCCGGGGCTGCCCTGCGCATCCAGGTCCGTGTTCTTTGACTTTGCAATCCTGTTTTAGTGTTGGCCTCAAACACATTGTGGGTGCGTGCGTGGGGTTTGGGGGGTTCCCTGTAGAAACGGCTTCATGTAACCAAAAACGGGGGTGGGGTGGGCAGGGAAGGTGGGGGGGGGGGTCATTAAGTGCCTGTTGATGAACTGTCTGTGGGGAAGTGGGGGATGGGCCTCACCTCCCCCCCAGCACCCCAAAACGGGGGGTGGGTGGGGGAGGGTCCCCAATGGACACAACCTCCCATCCCCCACCCGGGGGTGTCGGGGGTGGCACCTCCCCCCCTCTTTATACCGGATGGGAGAGGGGAGGATAAAGGGGGGGATGGGGGGGGTCTATCCGAAGCCTTATCGACACCGATGTAAATAGCGCAGGGGGGGGCACCATAAGAATTTATAAAAAAGAAACTTAACCAATAAATAAAGATTTCACAGGAAATCTTTCTTTCGGGGTTCGGCTGTGGGACCCCCCAAAACCCCATAGAGCCCCCCAAAACCCTCAAACGATCCCCACTCTGCCCCCAAACCTGAATCTCCTTGAGGTGCTGGTACCTGAGCCCCAAGTTAAGGAGGAAACCTGGGGGGGGTTGGGGGTTAAAGGAGGGGTTGGGGGGCGTCGGGGAGGATCATGGGAGGGAATTGGGGGGTTTCTGGGGATCCCAATGGGATTTGGAGGGGTCCTAAAGGAATATGGGCTCTTGTGCATGGATCTGGGAGAAGGGGCTGGGGGGGGCGGTCACAAGGGGGAATTGGGGGGTGCTGGGGGGTTCTTGGGATCCCAATGGAATTTTGGGAGGATCCTAACAGGCAAAGGGGTTGGGGGGGTCCTGAGGGGTTTTGGAGGCTCCCCAATGAACTTGGGTGCCCCCCCCCCTCCTTTGGGGTGCAGCAGATACCACAGCAGGTTCCCTTTGATCTTCTTCACATTCCTACAGGAACACACACACACCCCCCCGCCATGTATTTTAGGGACCGATCCGAGGTTTGGGATCCCCCCAGATGTTGGGGTGCCCCCCTCACCGCGGGTGCCGCACGTGGCCCATGATGTACTCCCGGATGGGGGCACAGGGCCCCGTGCACAGCCTGGAGGTGGGGGAGAGACAAAGAGAGGGGGTCAGGAGCACCCCAGGACCCCAAAAGCCCCCACTGGGGGGTGCCGCGGGCTCCAACCTGCGCAGCTCGGGATCGGAGGGGAGCTCCAGCTCCGCCATGATGGGCGAAATTGGCGCGCTGGGAGCGCCGCGCGGCACGACGGGAGTTGTAGTCCAAGCCGGGCGGCGCCTTAATGGTGCTGTATGGGTGTCGCACTGCATCATGGGAGTTGTAGTCCAGGATGGGCGACGCCATGACAGGCCTCTCTGGTTGCCGCGCGGCATGATGGGAGTTGTAGTCCTCCTCTGGGCACAGCCATAACGGGTCTCTATGGGCAGCGTGGGGCATGATGGGAGTTGTAGTCCTGGCTGAGCAGCGTCATAGCGGGGCTCTATGGGGGCAGCGTTGCATGATCAGGGTTGTAGTCCCTGTAGTCTATGGGTCTCTATGGGGTCTCTACTATGGGTCTCTGTGGGTCTCTATGCTTCACTTTGGGTCGCTTTCGGGCTCTCTGGGGTGTCTATGTGGTATCTATGGATCTCTATAGGGTCTCTGTAGCTATCTATGGGTCCCTGCAGGGTCTGACCATGGAGGAGGGGGGTCTCTTTACGAGTCCCTTGGAGGGGGGAGCAGCAGCTGCTCCAGTACCAGGACGCGGGGGGCTGCGGGGTCAGAGCTCCGAGACCCCCCCCTCTACCCCTATTGCCCCCATTTACCCAAACTGCTCCCATTGCCCCATTACCGCCATTGCCCCCATATAAAGCCATGGAGCAGCAGTGGGTGTGAACCTGTCCCTGCCCCATAGGGTTCTATAGGGGTCCATAGGGATCCCATCGCCCCCCATCTCCCTCCGTTCTCCACCCCCACCCGCCAAAGCGCGCCCTGTTCCTGTCGCCCCGCCTACTTCCACAGCAGCCAATCAGCTCCTGGCTCCGCCCACTGCACCTCGGAGCCAATCAGAGCGCAGGGCGGGAGAGTAGACCCTCCCCTCCCCTCAGCTGACTCCGCCCCCTGTGACGGCCACAGGCGCGAGGAGAGGTGGGGGGGGGGAATGGGGCCAATGTGGGGGTAATAAAGGCAATGGGGGGCAATGGGGGGTAATGGCGGCATGGGGGGCAATGGGGGGTAAGTGGAGGGGCAATGGGGATCCTGGGGTCTCCATGGGGCGAACTGCGGCCCTTTGGGGCATCAAACTTCACAACTCCATTTCCTCACCCCCATTTCCTCCCTTTTTTCTCCTCATTTCCCCCATTCCCTCTGTATTTCCCCCATTCCCCCCCATTTCCCACCTATTTCTCCCCCATTCTCCCCCTCCCCCCCCCCCAGGCTGTTCCCATGAAGCCGCCACAACTCCGCTCCCTCCCCCCCGCGCCGACGCCTCCACACGAGGCGGGAACTGGACGGGACTAAACTGGGCCGGGGAGGGGGCCAAGCTCGCTAGGCCCTGGCAGGCAAACATCAGGCGTAAAGGACGGGGCCAGTTCTGCGCATGCTGTGCCTCACCTAAAAAACCCACTGCTCCTTGGCCTTTTTAGTTATCAGCACTATTGTAGTAAGCGTGGGTAAAGCCCCTCCCAAATCAAGTCAAGCCATCAATAGTTGCTAACAAAGCCTAACATCCTTGAAGTTAGTCATTTACAACCCCATACATCAATCAACCCCAGTCACAAATCAACGCCATCCTTCAATAAAACCCATCCTTCAATCAACCCCATCCCTTAATCAACCCCAATCTTCAATCAACCCCAGTGGCCAATAATGGGGTCTATAGCCAATAATGAGGTCTATGAGGCAATAATGGATCTGTATGAGGCTATAATGGGGATCTATGAGGCAATAATGGGGCTCTATGACGCAATCATGGGGCTCTATGAGGCAATAATGGGGCACTATGAGGCAATAATGGGGCTCTATGAGGCAATAATGGGGTCTATAGGCAATAATGGGGTCTATGAGGCAATAATGGATCTGTATGAGGCTATAATGAAGCTCTATGAGGCAATAATGGAGCTCTATGAGGCAATAAAGGGGCTCTATGACGCAATCATGGGGCTCTATGACGCAATCATGGGGCTCTATGGGGATATAATGGGGCACTATGAGGCAACAATGGGGCTCTATGATGCAATAATGGGGCTCTATGAGATAATAATAGGGCTCTATGAGGCAACAATGGGGCACTATGAGGCAATAATGGGGCTCTATGGGGCAATAATGGGGCTCTATGGGGCAATAATGGGGCTCTATGGGGCAATTATGGGGCTCTATGGGGCAATTATGGGGCTCTATGGCAGTATAATGGGGCTCTATGGGGCTATAATGGGGCATTATGAGGCAATAATGGGGCTCTATGAGGCTATAATGGGGTTTATGATTCTATAATTGGGCTCTATGAGGCAATAATGGGGTTCTATGGGGCTATAATGGGCTGTATGATGCTATAATGGGGTTCTGTGGGGCTATAATGGGGCTCTATGGAGCTATAATGGGGCTGTATGAGGCAATAATTATAGAATCATAGAATAATTAGGGTTGGAAAGGACCTTAAGATCATTCAGTTCCAACACCTCACACTAAATCATGGCACCCAAGGCCTCGTCCAACCTGGTCTTGAACACTGCCAGGGATGGAGCATTCACAAACTCCCTGGGCAACCCATTCCAGTGCCTCACCACCCTAACAGGAAAGAATTTCCTCCTTAGATAAAATCTAAACTTCCGCTGTTTCAGTTTTAACCCGTTACCCCTTGTCCTGTCACTACAGTCCCTAATGAAGAGTCCCTTCCCAGCATCCCTATAGGCCCCCTTCAGATACTGGAAGGCTGCTATGAGGTCTCCACGCAGCCTTCTCTTCTCTGCTTCTGCAGAAAACCCAGAGAACTAGATGGTACTGGTATGGGTAATCAAAGCTAGGAAGTAAGATCCCGAAACATCAGCATTACAGTGCAGATGCCCTGCTAACAGTTTCCCAAATGAACTTACCCAAGTGCCCAGCGCCAGCAGAGCGCATGCCGGGTACTGTGGCTCACGGTAGCCGGCCTGTTCGGTGCGCATGGCCACGCACAGCACAGTCAGGATGCTCCTCTTCACACACAGCTCTGCAAACGCACCGCAGTCCTGACCTCCAGCACTGCTTATTGTGGTTTGGAATGTTTCTGAACAGCTACTGCCAGAATTGTCAAAATGAAAGAAATAAAAAATTGACCTACAGTGAAAACCACGCTTGAATTTTTATGACTCAAAATAAGAATATACCTTTCTACTTTTAAAGTCTGTCAAATAAGGAAAGTTTAAAATTATGTAGATAATTCACAATCAGTGATGAAGTTTAAAGTCAGCCACGTGTCTTCAGTTCGTGTCAATACGTCTGAAGAAATTCTCTCGTTCGTCTTTGGTATTCAAAGAGTTGGAAGCACGTTGGAATAAACAAACAAGGACCCATGCAGAGATATCAATGGGTGGTATTGCCACAAGGCATGAAAGATTCACCACCAATATGTCAAGGTTATGTTGATGTAGCATTGCGTCCATTTCGGGGAAGACACCCCCAATTATTAGTGTATCGTTATATGGATGATATACTGGTGGCTGAGAAAATAACCTAGAAGCTGTTAAACACGAATTGTGTTCAGTGTTGCAACAACATAAATTGCAAATTGCCCCTGAAAAGGTTCAGGATACCACACCATGGAAATATTTGGGTTGGAAAATCTTAGATCATACCATTGAACCTCAGGAAATTAGCCACCAAGGTCAATATCCATACACTTAACGATATGCAAGTCTTGTTAGGGAATATCAATTGGATTCGAACATTATTGGGAATTGACAACAAAAGTTTAGAACCATTGTTTGAATTGTTGAAGGGTGACACAGACTTCAATGCACCCAGACAATTAACACCAGCAGCAAAACAAGCAATAGTGATGGTAGAAGCCGCATTGAGAGACAGGCACATCGTGCGATGAATGGAGTTCCTACTGAGTTTTTGACTGTCAGTAATGATTTCCAGCCAGTAGGATTAACCATGCAATGGGTTGAATCTGATAAGGAGAAATTGAAAATTCTTGAGTGCCAATTTTTGTCACATCAAACATTAAAAAACATCGTGACCAGAGCTGAAACATTTGCTAGTAAGTTAAATATGAAACGAAGGGATCGTATCATAGACCTATCTGGTAAAGAACGCCAAACCATAATTGTTCCTATGACAGAACAGTATTTGCAATGGTGTATGCAGAATAGTGTAGCACTGCAGATACCTCTAGCAGGATTTGATGGAGCAATCAAGGTCCATCATCCTAGCCATCGAATATTGACTTTTATTCAGCAGAAATGTATAGAGGAAAAACCCAAGTACAGTCTCAAAGCTGTGAATGGTATCACGGTCTTTACAGATGGGAGTGGAAAATCAGGCAAAGCAGCTACTACATGGCAGGAACAGGGCCAGTGGAAATCACATATAGTTTTTTCTGAGGGATCACCCCAGATTGTAGAACTGAAGGCAGTGAGTGAGGTGTTTAAGCGATGGAACGCATGTCCAATCAATACGATTTCAGACTCAGCGTATGTAGTAGGAGTTGTGCAACCATTAGAAAGGGCTTATTTGAAACAGGTTGCAGTTGAAACCTTGTTTAGCAATATGAAACAGTTATGGTTGTTGTTAAAACAAAGAACAGAAGTGTACTGTATATGTCACCATCGCAGTCACACACACTTGCCAGGATTCTATGCAGAAGGAAATGCTAGAGCGGACCATTTAACTCAACCTGTCAGTGTGTCACCTGTGCCCAGCGTATGGCAACAAGCTCACATTTCTCATGAATTTTTTCACCAATCAGCAAAGGTCCTAAAACGGGGGTTTCACTTGTCAATGGCAGAGGCAAAAGCTATCATACAAGCCTGTCCTGATTGTCAACAACTCACTAAGGGTCCTACATTGTCGGTTAACCCCAGAGGTATTCAATCACTTCAAGGATGGCAAACAGATGTCACACACATATCCCTGAATTTGGCAAACTAAAATACATTCATGTTTCTATGGACATCTTTTCTCTTGCAGTTTGTACGACCGCTTTGGGAGGAAAAACTTCTAGACATGTGCAAACTCATTTTCGTCATGCCTTTGCTACTTTAGGAGTCCCACCACAAATAAAAACAGACAATGGTCCAGCATATGTTTCACAACTGACTGGAATTTTTGTCCAAACTTGGGGAATCGAACACAGAAATCACTTTGTTACAGACTGTTCCTACGTAATGTGCAAAACCAACTCAAGGAGAAGCACATATAAATACCTTCAAATTAATTATTAAAGCAGCATTCCTCTCAAAATAAAGAGTGGCTTTAGCACAAATACTGGAACCTTGGATTGAGTCATCTGTGAACCAGCAAACACCCCAACACCAAGAAAACCTCCTTAGAAGTAGCTGCTAGTGTCAACAGAAACACAAGCCCCAGACCCCCTCCAGTTAAGCACAAAAGCCTGAAGCAAAAAGCAGACAACGGTTGAAGCGTGACAGCTGAGAGATGGCGATCTTGGCAATCCCTTACCCCTCAGGACTGCCAGAGGAAGCGTCCTGATCAAGAGCAAATCTCATGGCATTTATTTTCAGCAAGTGTCCCTGAAATGGGGAAGGCCCCCGAGAAGCTCTCTCGGAAGCCAGGCTTTTACTCCTGGGACAGAAACCTCTGTGACTATGCCATAACCAGCTGGAAGGAAGTCTCCATCCACACACCTCTCCCCACGCAGCAGAGTAACAGAAGGTCCCTCACGTTATGCTCAGGCAGCAGGTACTAGCTGCCAGCCAAAGGAAGGATGCTATTCAAGCAGACCTGCAGCTCAGCCTCCACAGGGGGAATCCTGCACTTTCTTTCCTGTCAAAAGTCAGTGCTGAGGGTTTTGGACATACACAACAGCATTTGAAAACCCAAATTCATGCAGACACACAATAAGAGAAGTCTTCGGCTGGTATCCAACTACCTCACTCTGCGAGGGTACTGCACATCTGGGAAATACAAGTGGCTAAAAGATCCTACCAACATCCCATTTTCCTGTAGTTCAACATCAGCCAGAATCCTCATGGATAAAACAATTCCCACATCACAACTCTAAAAATACATCTGCAGGGCTCCAGAGGGCTTGAAGGTTGCTTCTCCTAGCTAGAACATCCCTGCTGGGCTGGAGGGAAAGCTTTACAGCAGCTCATTAAACCACAACTCCATCTGCTGCACACTTCTGCCAAGGTTTGTTTGATTTGGGGAACTTCCTTCCACACACCATACAGATTGATTCCCAAAAGAAACAAAAGAGAACTAAGGATGTGCCTGTCTCCACCCAAAAGGCACTCCCTCACAGCTGAACATTGGGCCATACAGTCACACTTTTACTGCTTTCTTCCCTGCTAGGGTAATCACAACTAAAATCCAGGTAAATGCAATTTTAGCAGCGACCCAAAGCCCCACTTGCCAAAAGCACAGGCCAGAAAGGATGGAGGAATTCCGCACTTCACCCTCTGAAGGGGGACACAGCCCAGTTCCATGCACACAACCACACCAACTGCTTTGCCAGCAAAGCCTTGTGCTTCACACCTAGGCTTCTCCTGCATGTTCGTTCACAGCAGATGAGACATAACAGTTCTCTTCCCTTAAAACCTACCAACCCATCCTTGTTTGGCCACTGCTGATGGCTCACAGGGACCAGCCCAACTGAGCTGGGGCACACTGAGCCCTACACAGGGAGCACAGATCCAGCCCCACGCTGCCACCAGACACTGGCAAAGGCTCTGCCACTGGCAAAGAGGAACATCATTTCCTTGGGCAAAAGCTTCACTGCATTATTACAAGAAAATGGTTTTCACAATCACATTGAAAAAAATCCAGATGGTTGGGAACACATGTTAGCACTCCATGCAACACAGAAACAGTTTCATGACATGTTATAGCATCCAGCTCTTTCTGTAGAGCTGAGAGAATGCTACTTCTGTTCTCTTAGTGCCACTCTCTTCTGTTGAGAGAGCTTTTTGGAAAGATTGCATCTCATCTGCACATCCACAGCACCTACCAAAATGCAGTCCCTATCTCATGCCAAGCCTCTGCAACCCAACAGCAAGAGAGGGACGTCAGAAGAGCACCTCTGACACACAAACAAGGACAGGTGAAGACTGGACCTGCTTTGGCAACACAAGTAGCAGCAAAGGAAGCAAAACTGTGGCTCACCTTGTAACAGGAAAGAAAAAGCAGCTCCCACTCTCCAAAGCTGCTCTTCACACAGAGCAGGGGGACACTGGACAAGGTGAGCATGTGCTGGCACATGGGAGCCACCTACAAACTGCACTGACCACTGCAAGCAAGAACCTGGAGAGCTGCTGCAGCTGCAGGCCCAGCCTGCGGGGCTTGTCCCACAGAACACCAGTGCAGCCAAACACAAGGTCCAGCCTGAGCTTACCTTTAAAGTAACTTTGCTTTCTTCCGCCCTTATTTAGCAGGGACTCCCAAGTCCTACCCAGAAAAGGCAAGCCTCAAGAGCTCTTGTAATGTGATTTATGAATTATAACCCTTTTCAATGGACAAGATTTAGAGAAGAAAGAATTGAAGGAAAGGGACAAGTGTCCCTCTGACAAATCCACGTTTAATGAAGTTTTTCTTCCGAGCCACAGCAGCAGAGGTCAAAGCCCAGCCCAGCCCAGCCAAATGAGCTGCTGCAGATGAAAGCACAGTGCTCCTACAGGAATCTTCCACACCTTAAAAGTTCCAGGAAGATTTTGGAGAGCTCTAAACCCCTGTATCAATTTTAGTTGGTTTTAAATCTGACAGTTAAGTACCCCAGCCTCATGCAGGTAGCTTAAAATACAGCTAACAATTCTTGGGGACTCCAACAAGTTTCTGCCTGCAACTCAAAATTGCAGACAACCCTTTTTCTGTAAGCCTTATACCTTAAGCACCTTGTATCTTAACACTCACTGCCTCATTTCAAATAGGATTTCACCACAAGTTTCTTCATCCAGCGTCAGCATGGTTTGGTCTTCCACAGCCCTCACATGCTCACAAAGGAGGTGATGGACACTCCCAGGGCCATTGAATGCCTTTTCAGGGGAGAGTGCCAAAGGGGATGAGGAAACATCCCCCCTGGCAAATGCACACAGAAGAAAACAAACTTCTTGACCATACATTGTTTCCTGTAAACCCCATCTCAGTCTTGCTCTCTGTCTCTCTCACACACACACACCCCTTTTTCTTTACATTGCAAATGTGACTCTCAGCATCATTACATTTTCCTTTGGGAAACCAAGGACATTAATCTCAAAACTGTGTCCAGAGAATATGCCCATTTGATTGCTTCCCAGCCCAGCAACAGAAAATTAGAGTATTATCATCACTATTACTCACGCCTGCAGTTTAGAAATACAAAGGTTAATAAAGCCATTTCATTCCCTGGAAACAAGTCTAGATTGAGCTGTCTTTCCAGTCTACAAGGGGGCCTCCAGTCTCTAGGGGGCCTACAAGGATGCTGGAGGAGGACTCTTCACTAGGGACTGAAGTGATAGGACAAGGGGTAACCGCTTAAAACTTAAACAGGGGAAGTTGAGATTGGACAGAAAGAAGAAGTTCCTTACTTTTGCACAGATCCAACACGTGCACATCTCTCGAGCTACAAAGCTCCGTGGCAAGGGCCAAATCACCTCCAAGGGCTTGCTGCTGAGCACAACCCTTGCTCGTACACATGAGCTGCCACTCTGATTACAAGAGCTCTGACCCAGTTTCAAGGCCACACCGAAACCTCGATTCAGGTCACAACCTTGACGGGAAGCCCCTCACCAGCAACACTGAACCTCCCAAAGAGCAGAGCTGGGAGCGCTGCGGCTCTGCGGCAGCCCCAGCGAACCCCTCCAGGGGCGCTCCGGGAACCTGCAGCACCCCCGGAACCCCGCTCCGCCCCCCCTCCCCGGGCAACCCCTGCAATTCCCCATGGAACACCCCCACCTCCCCCGGGCCTCACCGCCCATGCAGCCGCCCCCCCGCCCCTCACCCCAGGGCCTCCCCTACCCCTGCCCCTCCCCACGCACCACTGACTCCTGCTCGGAGCTCGCCCGACCCACGGAACCACGGCACATCCTCACACAAACCTCTCGTCCCCTTGCCCCGAAACCACCTCACGCCTCTGACCCCGCACCCGGCCAGCACCCACCACAACATCCTCCCCTCTGCACTTACCTTCCACACACCCCCGAGCTCCTGCACGGCCAACCCCGGCTCCGCCGTTCCCGCACCGACACGGCCCCGCTCCCTCGCACCGACACGGCCCCGCTCCCTCGCACCGACACGGCCCCGCTCTGGCGGTTTGTGTGGTCTGTGGTTCGGGTGGGCAGCGGGCAAGGAGCGTCTGTGGAGGTGGGACGGGGCCGCTGGCCCGTGGAGCCCCAGCAGGCTCTTGTGACAGCTTCCCCGTGGATCTCTTGTGGCCAGCTGCTGCCCCAGGGCATCGCAGCCTTGTCCGCGGCTGAAGGCCGTGTCCCTGCCTCTGCCCTCCAAGACGGGGATCCAGAGAGGAGTGAGAAGGGACAACCCCCTTGGTATAGGCCAAACGCCCCTGCTGGGAGCTGCTCTTGACTTGTCTCCCCCTGTAGCTGTCGAGAGGGCTGAGGGGAAGCGGCAGCAGACCCCGAGCCCACCACCATCGCAGGGAAACGGAAGGCCACGCAGGAGGAGCATCTGCCTGCTGGTGCCCTGGGGTAATGAACCACTGGTGCTGGTACGTCGCTGTCTCGCAGCCTCTTTTGCCGTCGTCTGAGGACGGAATGTGCCTGGTGCAATCCCTGCAGGGCTGGGGGCAGGCTGACCTGCCTGCCTTGGGGCAGGAGGTCTCATCCTCAGCTGAGTGGGAAGTGACGCTCTCCCCTGGCCCAGTGTGTGGTGGGCTGTGTGTGACTGTGCTGCCCGCTGCCAGAGCAGGTACTGGCTGGGCGAGGGTGCTGTGCCCTCAGTGCCAAGCTGGGGACCAAAACGAATGGTGACCAGAGCTCTGCGGTGGCTGTGGCAGAACCACGGCATCCCGGCTCTGGCGCCAGCCTGCTTCGACACCTCCTTTAGAGCGGCTCTGCCGGCTTCCCTGAGAAGGAACTAAGCTACTGCTCTCTTGGCAGCCCCCTGGGCCTGATCCCGGCTACCCCATCATGGCAGAGATCATAGAGGAGGAGAGGAAGGCAGCGCAGCAGCGGTTGCGTCGACTCCCGGGGCATAAGGCAGGTAAGGGCAGAGTGGGAATGTGAAGGGCACGGCAAGGAGGAGACAGCCATGGCACGGGCTGGCAGGGCAGTGGGGTGTCCGTGCAGCGCAGGCTGAGGAACCTCCTGGGCCAGTGCTGCCTGGTCCTCGGGTCTGAAACTCCTAGAGCCCGGTGAAGACTCTGGTGGGAGAGCTCATGCCCTGCAGTCGCCAGGGTGATGGGCAAGGGTCCCCAGGGCCAGAGCTGTGAGCTCTTCATGCTGGGAGGCTCTGCTAAGGGGTAGTCCCATACAGCAAGTTGTGGGTCCTGATTTCCTGCTCCCTCCCAGCAGATGACGTCCCCAGCACCAGTGGGTAAGGTACGTCCCTGGGCACAGCCATAGCCCAGGGCTCCTCGGGCACCAGCCGCACAGGGGCAGTGTCTGCGACCACATCGGTGGTTTCTGGGCTGGCCGATTCCAGCACCAGCGGCCTCACTGACACCAGCCAGCCCAGAAGTGGCAGCGCGCCCGTGCTGAGGGGTGAGTCGGGGCGGACGGGGCTTCTGCGTTTTAAGGGTAAAAGCCAGAAAGCAAAGCTGTGCCAAGGAGCTGTAGCTGAGCAGGCTGGTTTGAGCCCATTGCCTGCAGAAAATCAGTCCAGGGGAGGGAGGGTTTTCCTGAATCAGGAAGGGTGACGAGGGCACAGGACCAGGGCCGAGTTTTTCCTCAAGATTTTCTTTTAGGTGGCAGAGAAATCTGACAGCACTAGAAAGGAGCTGGTAAAACAAATAGATGTGTCCGGCAGCAAAAGGGCCGTAGCTCTAGCAGTGGGACAGGCCCTGCTGACAAGAGGCTGCACAAAGGACCTTCTTTTAGAGATGAAAAGCAGTTTATGAGCTGGCAGGGCTCCCTGGGAAGGCGCTGGGGCTGCCAGCGTGGCCCTGGGAGGCAGGAGCTAAAAAGCAAGGATGGGGGGGAACAGAGAATCCTAGAATCACAGAACAGTTTGGGTTGGAAAGGACCTTAAGATCATCCAGTTCCAAACCTCCTGCTATGGGCACGGACACCTCACGCTAACCTGGTGCCTGCAGCATCCCCTGGGGCCGGAGCTGCAGTGCGTTTCTGGGAGGCCCATGGAAATGGGGTGTCATACAGAGGCTGCTCCCCAGGGCATGGGAGGGTCCCCAAAGGGATGGTTTATTTTGGGGATCCCCCCCAGCTCTGCTTACCAGGATGTTGTGTTTCTGGTGTCACCATTTGCACTTGCAGCCTGGGGCTAATGCTTGCTAGCTTATAGAGGTGTCCAAAGGCTTGAATGCTGCCTGAGCTGGATGCCACCCTCAAGCCTTCCTCGCTCCCATCCCAGGCATCTGCAAAGGGAGAGGCAAAATGCTGCTGGAGGGTTTTGCAGCCACTCAGAAAGCCCTGAAGGCAGTGCCCAAAGCAAGACCATGAATAACAGGTGTTGACCAAGACCTGACCATTACACTGCATCTAGGGGTGCAGCATCCCCCAAGAGCCACAGGTCCCTGTCTTGCCTTCCTCCTCCTGTGTCCCCTGCAGAAAGTGGGGTCTGGCTCAGCAAAACCTCCTGGGACATCCAACCCAACACAGGAGGTGTATGTGAGCCAGAAGCTCGGCTGAGCCACCGGAGTTGATCAGAGGGACAAGCTGCATGGTGGCGAGGGCAGAGCAAGGCTGGGGGAGCCAGCAGCTCGATGCCGGGGGACTGGTGGTGGGACACAAAAAACAGCTTCTGCCCAGAGACATTCACACTCCAGTTGAGTTTTGCTGCAGATGAGGGCTCCCCAGGACTGAACTGAAGCACTCCCAAGCTGGGGCTGAGCTGCAGTCATCTCTTTTAACTTATCCAAGACTAAGAAAAGATTAGTTTGTAATTAAAGCCATGGATCAGCACTGACAACAGCATGACTCTGCATGCAGCCACCTCACACCACATGAACACGCCCGCAGCTGACTGTGGACAAGAGGAGCCCAAACCTCACAAGCAAGCAAATCTGTTTAGGGCTAGCCTGGGACCTTAAGGGGTATTTGGGAGAACAAGCAAGTGGTGACGCCTCTCCCCTCTGGATCTGGCAGCCAGAGTGCTGACCAGAGCATGGTGCTTCCCAACACTATGAGGTGCTACATGGGCAACTATAAGAAAGCTGCAGAAACCAAAACAGGAGAGCACAGGCACCTTATGGGTGCAGCAGGGATCTGCTTCCCCAGCAGCCTCATGGAAAGGGCAATGTAAAACTCAGAAGCAATGTTAAGACAATCACTTGTAGTTTACGCTTCTGCGAGAGAAGCAATAGCTACCCTGGTCTCCTTTAGCTCAAGCCAGGCTGAAGTCTTGCTAAGCCAGGTCAGACTGTGCAGTTCTCAGAAATCACAGGAGGAAAAGCCTTAAAAGCAGAAGAGCCAAAGGCTGCCTTGGGCAGCCCGTGCTGCTGTCACGGCTGCGTCCTTCAGGGCAGTAAATGGCTGCTGGGGCACCCATCTGCTGGGAGCCTGTCGTGGTTTAAACCCAGTCAGGTAACTTGTTCACTCACTCCCAGTGAGTGGTGCCGAGCTGACAACAATCGAGGTCCGTGTCCGTCTCCCCCCCCCCCCTGCACCGGGGCTCTCCCCTTCCCCGCTCCCGGAGGAATGGGGAGGAGGATCGAGAGAGTGCAACTCCTACGGGTTGAGACAAGAACAGTCCAGCAACAAATCACCACCGCTACTATCAGCTAAAACAATGATAAGGGAAAATAACAAGGGAAGAGAATACGATACCACTGGCCAAGAAGACGAGTTCCACCCGGAAGCCCCTGTCCTTCCGGGTAACTCCCAGTTACCCCCACCCCAGGCATGACGTGCTGTGGTATGGTCGACCTCGAGTCTCCCCTGAAGCTTTCTGCCAGAGGCTCCAGGTAGGACCGTTCTCCCCAGCTGCAGTGTACAGTACATTTTTTACATCTGGTCTGGTCCGGACTGGTCCAAGGGCTACTGCGTGAACTATCTCGCGTTTAATTTGCTCAAAGGCTGGTTGTTGCTCAGGGCCCCATTTAAAATCATTCTTCTTCCGGGTCACATGATAGAGAGGGCTTACAATCGAACTGTAATTTGGGATGTGCATTCTCCAGAACCCCACTGCACCCAAGAAAGCTTGCATTTCTTTCTTATTAGTTGGTGGAGACATTGCTGTTATCTTGTTGATCACATCTGTGGGGATCTGTCTACGTCCATCTTGCCATTTTATTCCCAAAAATTGAATCTCCTGTGCAGGTCCCTTGACCTTACTCCGTTTTATGGCAAAACCGGCTTTCAGCAGGATTTGGATTATTTTCCTCCCTTTCTCAAAGACTTCTTCCGCTGTATCGCCCCATACAATAATGTCATCAATGTATTGCAGGTGTTCTGGAGCTTGCCCCTGTTCCAGTGCAGTCTGGATCAGTCCGTGGCAAATGGTAGGGCTGTGTTTCCACCCCTGGGGCAGTCGGTTCCAAGTGAACTGGACACCCCTCCAAGTAAAAGCAAACTGTGGCCTGCACTCTGCTGCCAAAGGAATGGAGAAAAATGCATTGGCAATATCAATCGTGGCATACCACTTGGCTGCCTTTGACTCTAGTTCATACTGAAGTTCTAGCATGTCCGGTACGGCAGCACTCAATGGTGGTGTGACTTCATTCAGGCCACGATAGTCTACTGTTAGTCTCCATTCTCCATTAGACTTTCGCACTGGCCATATGGGGCTATTGAAGGGTGAGTGGGTCCTGCTGATCACCCCCTGACTCTCCAGTCTACGGATCAACTGATGGATGGGAATCAGGGAGTCTCGGTTGGTGCGATATTGCCGCCGGTGCACTGTTGTGGTCGCAATTGGCACTTGTTGTTCTTCAACTTTCAGCAACCCCACAGCAGAGGGATCTTCTGAGAGACCAGGTAAGGTGGACAGCTGCTCAATTTCCTCAGTCTCCAAAGCAGCAATACCAAAAGCCCACCGGTACCCTTTTGGGTCTTTGAAGTACCCTCTCTTGAGGTAGTCTATGCCGAGGATGCATGGAGCCTCTGGACCAGTCACAATAGGGTGCTTTTGCCACTCCCTCCCAGTCAGGCTGATTTCAGCCTCCAGCACAGTCAACTCTTGGGATCCTCCTGTTACTCCAGAAATATAGATGGGTTCCACCCCTTGACAGCTTGATGGCATCAGGGTACACTGTGCACCGGTATCTACTAGAGCCTTATACTGCAGTGGGACTGATGTGCCAGGCCATCTGATCCACACAGTCCAATAAATCCGATTGTCCCCTACCTCCACCTGGCTGGAGGCAGGGCCCCTCTAATGGTCGTCACAGCATTGGACACTTAAGTCGTGTTGAAAGGGATTATTCTTCATTATCACAGGAGCTGGAGTAAAATCAGCTCTTCCACTCCATCTGGGAAACTGCTCACCAGAGACTGAAGCCGTAGCTCTCATGGGACGATCAGTCTTGGCCCTTGCTCCCCTCTTCAGTTCACTCACCCATTCCTCCAAAGCTGAAGTAGGTTTTCCATCCCACTTTGTCATGTCTTCTCCGTGATCCAGCAGGTAAAACCATAGGGTACCCCGTGGCGTATACCTTCTGTATCTCCTCTCTTGAACAATAGGACGCCTTTTGTTAATAGCTGAGACGTGTGTTGGTACACGTGAGGAGCTGGATAAATCAGATACATCGTCCCTCAATTTTTCGAGGTCCTGGGACAGGTTTTTCACAGCTGAGATGATGGAAGGGGTGAGATTGTCTTCGAACTCTCGGAGTTTATGAACCATTTCATCCACTGTTAGTGGTACTATGTCATTCCAGGTCACTGTTGCCAATGAATGGGCATATGATGACGGTGCATTCCGTGTAAGTTTTCGCCACATGGGTCGTGTACATTCAACTTCATCTGGATCTATAGGTGTATCCCCGTTATTCGGCTTGATGTGATAGATCATCTCTACGATGGCGATTCCCTCAGAGACTGTATGCCTTTGTCTATAGTAGTCCACTTGGCCGAACGACTCGTAACATCGTCCTTGTATGGAAACCCTTCTTTCACAGCTGCCAAGAGCCTCCTCCAAAGGCTGAGGGACTTTTTCTCTCTTGCAATTGCTTTGTCAATTCCCCCTTCTCTAGCAAGTGATCCCAGCTGCTTGGCTTCTGTACCTTCTAGTTCATGACCATCGGCCCCATTGTCCCAGCATCGGAGTAACCAGGTGATGATGTGCTCCCCTGGTTGACGGGTAAAATCTTTTCGCATATTCCGCAGCTCGGTTGAGGTCCGAGGTCGAGAAGTTACCTCTTCTTCTTCTTCTTCGTCATGTGATGATGACTCCTGATCAGATTCTGGACCGGGTGGTGAATTCATTGGTTCTTCATCTCGCTTCACCCTTTTTGCCTCCTTTTTGCTTGTTCTCTTGCGTACAGGGGCAACTGATATTGGTACGAATTGGTCCTCTGGTTTGGCTGCAGTGATTATCACTGTGGTTTGAGTAGCGACTGTACTTGTTGCTGGGGGTGGTGTAGCTACTGTGCTTTGAGCTGGGGTAACCGCGCTGTCTGTTGCAGTTGAAGTTTGAGCAGCTGCTGTACTTGCCGCTGGGGTAGCTGTGCTGTTTATTGCAGCCAAAGTTTGAGTAGCGACTGTCACTTTGCCCTCAAATCCGCCGACATTCTTTTCCTTTTGAAGGTGCTGGATAGTGTTGAACAAGGCCCTGTCAGCATAGGCCAAGCCCCAGCACGTTGCCGTGATTTGTCCATCTCTGGTATGGCCAGAATGACCACACACCTCATTTAAGTGTTTTACTAATTCTTCTGGATTTTGCAGTTGTTCGGTAGTGAAATTCCAAAGTACTGGAGGGGCCCACTGACCTAGATACTTGCCCATACTATCCCACACACCCTGCCACTCATGGCTGTCCAGCCTCTGGGAAAATCTCTCGGTCCTCCTACATCGTCGTTTGACCCCAGACAAGACCCAAACCTGAATCTGCTTAACTCTTGAAATCAGTAGTGGGCAAAACACACTCTGTATGCGTGTTAGCATGGTGATTCCCATCACCATCAGCAAACAAGTCTCAACAGCATTAAAAGGCCATTCAAAAAATTCAAAACTCTCAAATGTAAATGGTCTGGGGGGACGACTAGGAGGGTAAAAGGATGTCTCCTTCACAGGTTGAGCACCTGAGGAGGAGAAAAAAGATGTGTAATTGCTAAGCACCTCCATCATATACCTCCCAAAGTATAAAGGTGGTGACCACACTGGGAACATAAGCCAGATCAGTTTCATGATCAATGATTCTATTGTATTACAAGTCATTACCATAAAGTACAATGGGATAAAAACCTTAGCCCAAGCCCCACACTTGAAAAACACTAATACAGCCAATACCGGATGGACGTAAGATATGATATACTGAAACTGTGTGATCAAGAGGAAAAACCTTGAGAGCCAATAAATCAGCATTGTGACGAGTGACTATCAATCCAGTCAGATCTGTTCTTATCTCAACCCCTCGTGCCCCACGTTGGGCGCCAAAAAGAACTGTCGTGGTTTAAACCCAGTCAGGTAACTTGTTCACTCACTCCCAGTGAGTGGTGCCGAGCTGACAACAATCGAGGTCCGTGTCCGTCTCCCCCCCCCCCCCCTGCACCGGGGCTCTCCCCTTCCCCGCTCCCGGAGGAACGGGGAGGAGGATCGAGAGAGTGCAACTCCTACGGGTTGAGACAAGAACAGTCCAGCAACAAATCACCACCGCTACTATCAGCTAAAACAATGATAAGGGAAAATAACAAGGGAAGAGAATATGATACCACCGGCCAAGAAAGCGAGTCCCACCCGGAAGCCCCTGTCCTTCCGGGTAACTCCCAGTTACCCCCCACCCCGGGCATGACGTGCTGTGGTATGGAATACCTCCCCGGCTAGCCCAGGTCAGGCGCCCCGTCTCTGCTTCCTCACAGCTTCCCCTCCTCCCTGGCAGAGCATGAGCCTCACAGAGTCCTTGGTCAAGGTAAACATCACTTAGCAACAACCAACAACATCGGCTTCACCAACACTGTTCTCAAACTAGAAGTCAAAACACAGCACTGCACCAGTTAACACAAAGGAAAAACATGACTGCTACTGCTGAACCCAGGACAGAGCCGCATCCTAAGACTGGGAAGGAGCTGGACACAGAGCCAGGTAAAGCCAGCACTGCCGCTCAGCACTGCACTGGTGAGGAGTAGCCCGCTGCTTTCTAGGGCGATTCAAAAGCAGGGAAAGAAAGCTCCTCTTGCTCAGGAGCCCAGGAATAAGACACGTATAGCAAAGGGCAGAGCAGTCCCAGCAATGACACACAAGGGGGCTGCAACTCGGAGGAGGTGCGGAGCTGCTTTTAGAATCAAAGAATCAAGCAGGTTGGAAGAGACCTTTAAGATCATCAAGTCCAGTCATCCCCCAGCACTGCCAAGGTCACCACTAACCCATGTCACTGAGGACCTCGTCTACACGGTGTGTGAACACTTGCAGGGCCGGTGACTCCAGCACTGCCCTGGGCAGCCTCTTCCAATGCCTGAGCACCCTTTTGGCGTCGCAATCGTTCCTAACATCCAATGTAAACCTCCTCTGGCGCAGCCCTGGAGCTGGCTGCTCTCCGGCTGAGCACGCTCAGAGCCCAGGAGCCCGGCAGACGCCCGCTCCCTGCAGCGTGGCCGGAGCCGGGAATGCAGCGTGTGCCCAGCGCCGCGGGGCCGCAGCCGCTCCAGGGCCGGGCAGCCCCGGATGCCCCCCTTGTGGCTGTACCAAGAACAGGCACTTCCTGGTCCCCACGACGGGACTCGCTGTTCCCGGTGCTTGGCTGCCTGGCGAGGGCTCCGGAGCTGCGTGAGCAACGAGCTGGGAGGGAAACGGCTCGGGTTTATACGGTTCATTCAGTGCTGTGTGTTGTCAGAAATTCCCTTGCAAAGAATTGAAGGTGAAAGTGTTGGCAAGTCTGTCCATACAGCTTAAAATACTCTGGTCGAGGTGAAGGGAAGGGGAAAGAGGAATTCCGGTAGAGGGTGCCTCTTCTCCTCAGAGCAACTGCACTTGGAAGGGTCCTGGAAACACTGATGGAACACTGGAAACAAGAGCCCATTACTAGTTGCTCCAGTTGGTTTGCTCTGCTCAGCTGCATATTTCATCATCACACATAGGGGACAGCAAGAAGCTGCTGCGTGTTAGGCTTTTCTCTTAATGTTATGCAAGATTCTGGTACCCAGAAATGATCTTGAACTGCTTCCTGGCAGAAGCATCTTTCTGTTTTCCTCCAGAGCACGTTGCTTGGTGCTCACATGAGATGTTAATCACTGCTCACTAGGGCTGTGATAAATGAAAGGTGGTAAAAGCTGGCGCTTCTTGAGAAATGCAGCTCCTGCTTCAGAATAAGTGGGCAAGTGCTGATGCATTGTGTTGGGAAAGTGATGCCAATGGATCCGGAAACAAAACACAAGTCCCATATTTTCACCCTGCCTGACAAACCATCCAGGTGTATTCAGCTGTCCTGAGACGGAAACAAGCTGGCACTGCAGCTGATACGAGTCACTGGTGGTAAGAGTTATGGAGAGGTTTGATCTCTGCACATCCAACAGATAAAAATGGAGAGAGGTTTTAAAAGCACAAGTTGTACTTTGCTGGGCTTGCCTTTGTGGTGGTTGGGAAGTGCTGGTCCTGCACCCTGCTTGCCTGTGTGTCTCCTGGGGCTTCACGCTCAGTGCTGCAGGGATGGGTGGTTAAAGACAGGCTGTGCTGCAGAACGCTGATAATAGAGACAGACAAGTGGGAGAAAAGAAGAGGAGAGGACACACTCTTAGGTGAGAAAAGAATAAGGATGTCCTCCTTGGACATCTTCCTGCCACCCAAAAGCAGGTTGATTCTTTTTTGGGAATAGAAATGGAAGGACCTAGGCAAAGAGATAGGGTTCAAATCTCTTGCCTTAGTGAAGCAGTTAAACTGAGAATGGATTTCAGGCTTTTAACTGAAGTTCTGCCCAAAGTTCTTGAGCCTTTAGTAAAGGAGTGAATTTAATACTGAATGGTTCCCAGTGTGATTTGACAGCATCACGTGGCACATCGGTGATGAGTTGCTGCAGCATTTTCAAAGGAAGTTCAGGAATAAAAGATAACAATTTTTGTGCTATTTCTCTCTGCAGTAAGCAGCAAGAAACCTCCTCTTTGTCCACTGCTCTGAGGAGCAGGTTTTATCCTTTCTAGAGTGGTTCTCATTGAGATGATCTTTGTGTGAAATTTTCTACCTGTCTCTTTCTCAGTGTCCCCTTGTGGCCGATGTGAGCTGTGATTCCAAACGTGCTGCAGGCGGGGAGCAGCAGCAGGAGTCCTGCAACGGAGGAGCAGTGGTTGGTGGGGTTTGAGGAGCAGTCATGTCCCAAGCAGAAGAGGTGCGCGTTGAAAACGGGTAAGGGCAAAGGACCGTGAAAAGCTGAGGCTGGTGACCAAGGATGGTGAGGCCACGATGTTCTCCAGGGCTAGTGTATCGGCTGCTGACCTTTCAGGCAGGTCCCAGTGCCTAAAGGAAGAGTTTCTCTGGGACTTGACTGAGTGGCCACTCCTCAGACAGCTGCAGCAGCTGATAGAGGTGGATTACAAACTGCTCGTCCCAGTACATGAGCAATTTTGGGTTAGGGTCAGCATTAGGGTTAGGAGTTAAGTTTAGGGTTAGTGTTAGAGTTAAGGTTAGGGGGTTTAGTGTTAGGTTTAGGCTTAGGGTTTGGGTTAGAGGGTAGGGCTATGGTTAGGGGGAGCTTTAGCATTAGGCTTAGGGGTCACGTTTAGTGTTCGGGTTAAGGGCAGGGATTGGGTTAGTGTTAGGTTTAGACTTGGGGGTTAGGGTTATGTTTAGTGTTCTGGTTAGGATTAAGTTTAGGAGCTAGGGATAGGTTTAGGGGGTTGGGTAAAGGTTAGACTTAGGGATTAGGTTTTCGGTTAGGTTGAGTTTTAGGGTTAGGTGTAGAGTTAGGTTTAGGATTACAGGTTTGGGTTAGGTTTAGCAGTGAGGTTTAAAAGTTTGGCTGCTCCATTGCACCCAGTTTTCACCCCCATGGTGGCACTCGGTGGTGGGGCAGCCAACCTGGCCCTGGCTGTTGGCTGTCATCTGATCTCAGAGGTGTCCCCAGAGCACCCCCAGGGGTTCCCTGCTGCCTGGTCCTGGGCTGGGCGGGCCTGGAGACTCCTCACGGCAAACACCGACTCCATACAAAGCCCAGTGTGTCCATGTGACAGCCACCGGAAGGGCTCCAGCTCTCAAACTCAGGTCCTGCACTTGGAAGCCAAAACATGAATCAGCTCTCAAACTCCATCAACTCAGCTTGGTTATCGGATGGGTCATTGCTCCTCCTCGAGCTTTTGCTCTCAAAGTAAGCTTCTTGACACCTAGTAAGTGTGGCACAGCTGGTGGAAACACCAAGCAGTGCATCGCACCCACTCACAGGTTGGTGTCACTGAACTAACCCGGCCCTGGCAGCAGGATCTACAAGCTCTGTTTCATTTCTCACATCCATAGATGGGGAATGGAGAAGCAGGAAGAACCATGCCAGTTAAGCGGTTTCCAGCAAGGCACTTCTGTAAAGCAGTTTTAATACAGTACAATTGTGATCATGGAATTCACCTCCGTGACCAAAGTGTTTGGTGGTTGTACGTAAGAAGCAGCTACTTGGCCATAGACAGAGCAGAATCCAAACAGCCCCAGAGGTACCATGCTTTTAGTATTACTGTAGGGATGACCCAGCGCAGAGTTTCTGTCTCTCTGCTGTCCTTCCCAGCACGTTTTTGCAGTCCTGCACTGAAATTGCCACTGCTCAAAGCAGAAGCAAAGTGGAGGAAAACCAGTGAAATAATAAAGAGCAATAATAATAATAACTGTTGTTCGACCGCACAGCTGTGTTTGAACAGGGGAAGCCAGTACCCACAAGCAGAAGATGCTGGAAAACAGGAAAAGAGCATTCCTGTCCTCCAGGGAGCCAAGGTGGGAAGGTCCCTAAGGCAGAGGAGCGTGGGTGCTGACTGTCCTCTGCGGGACTGTACCAGCTCGAGGCACCTTCCCATTGCCCAGCGACATCTCCTGTTCTTACCTCTGCGTGCAGGGTCCTGCATTCGTGGCATTCCCACGTGGTGGCGAGACACCAGGAGAGGATGAGGAGAGCCCAGAGCACAAGCTGAGGCTTTGCCCTTCGCAGTACTCATATGTGCAAAGGTGAGTGTGGACCAGCTTCAGGACAGACCTGGGCCAGCTGGGGGCTGATGGCCCAGCCGGGGGTGGGGGAAGCAAATCCCAGAGCCATGGGCCTGGACAAGGATAGCATCCTTTCCTTTCTCATGTCCCGGCTCAGTCCCCACTGCCTGGTGCCTCTCTGCAGCCCCAGGCACAGTCAGCACTGTGGGGTTGAGTGGGACCATAGGGTGAGCATGACTGGGAGAGGGGAGAGGCAGGAAGGTCTCGGTCAAGATGTGGGACTTTCTCCTCATTGTGGTAGGAGACTTTCCCCAGGGACCCAGTGGGCTTTGCGAGGAGCAGCGACCCGCCTCCTCAGGAAAGTAGCGGAACAGCCCGTTTCTGGGGTGGTGAGGAGGAGTCCCTCGTGTAAGGATCTCCAAGCATAGCCCTTGCCCAGCACTGCCCTTTCTTGCTTTGACTTCCTCCAACACCTGGGCCAAGGGGGGCTTCTCCTGACAGCTCTCATGGTGTGGAGCGCTGCAGGCTGGGGTCGCATCCCAGGCACCATGGATCTGATCTCTCCATCCAGAAGCGGATCTCAGCACGTGTGTCCCGAGCAGGCCTGTAGTGTTGCTCTGCACCTCTCTCTGCACGCAGGGCTACAGAGCTTTCTATTCAGTTCCTCAGCTCTGGGGAGCAGATCCGGTGCCCAACGGCGGGATCCAGGAAAGCCTCTGAGGCACAGAGGCTCCCAAGATCGATGTCCAGCAAAAGCCTCCTCCAGGAGCACAGGCAGCAGCAGCGCCGGCCAGCCAGGCTGTTACCGGCCGTGCTTCCGTCTGATCAGCAAAGAGCTCTATGCAAAGCGCTGTGTCTGACACCGGGGGTCTTTCCATGGTGGCTTTGAAGTACGCACCCAGCAGGGGGTGAGCTCTGGTGGGGCAGGGCAAGGCCACTGCAGGACAGAGGAGTTTCAGTCCTACTGAAGGGCAGCCCTCTCCCAAGGCTTTGCTGTGGCAGCTCGGCTGCAGCCCTGCTCTCAGTGGTCCCTGCACCCCACATCAATGCCAGACGCTTTCTGTGATGTTCAAGTGTTTAATAAGAGCTCGAGGAAGGTTTGCGGGTGAAAAATGGAGCCCCCTGGTCGCGCAGGGTCAGCGAGTGGCCCTGCTGCTGGCCCGGCTCCTTCGGCCACTGCTGGTGTCGGCTCCGAGCATCACTGGCGGGGCAGCTTCTTGGCGGGTGCAGCGGAGTCTTGAGAGCTGCAGGTCTTCCTCTTGCGAGCGCGATGGGGCCTGCGCTTGGAGCGGGCCCTGCCCTGGAGGGGAGCAGAGGCCCCGGGCACAACCTGCCCTGGCTCCTGCTGCGCATCTTCCTGCTGCGCTGGGGTGGGAGCGGGGACGCAGGCAGGACCCCCCTGCACGGCAGCGGTCGAGGTGCTCGGGAGCGCGTCTGCGTCCGCGCTGCTGGAGGGGGCTGCTCCGGGCACAGGGGTCCCCAGCGTGCAGGCAGTGGGGCTGGGGCTGGGCTCGGGGTTCTGCTCCCAGCCCCCGGGGCGGTCAGAGCGGGTCACTCTGGTCGTGCTGATCCACTCGCCTCTGTGCTGGCTGCCAGAGGAGCTGCTTCTCACCACGAGCTTGCCCTTGCATTGCTCCTGGCAGGCTGCCCAGCTGGTGCTGGCCACAGGGCTGCCCTCCTGCCACCAGCTGAACTCAGACCAGCAGTCGCTGGCCCCGTGCCCCTTCTCCTGGCGGATCATGAGTTTCATCGCTTTGTCCACGCACTCCTTCTCTGTGGCCTCAAGGAGCCTTCGCACAAACCTGGAAGCGTGGCTCTGCAGCTCGGGGCGCAGCACCGCAACCAGGATGCCTTCGTCCAGGCCGTAGACGGGCAGCGCCTCCAGGATCATGCGTGTCAGCATGAACGCCTTAAAGCTCTGCACGCCAAAGAACTGCTTCATCTCCCGAGACACCCAGGCGTTCAGCAAGAGCAGCAGCTGAGGGTGCTTCTGGAAAATGGACGCCCAGGCAGAGGCTGGGAAGCCCCCCACATACTGTGGCTCCATAGCACAGGGCTGGTGCACCCCGGGTGCTGCTGGCACTGGCAGTCCAGAAAGACCTTCCTCTCGGGCGCTGAGTGATGCTGCTGCACGGGCTCCTCTGAGACCTCCTCAGAGTCGTCTCCCACAGCAAGTGCCCTGTGGAAGTCAGTGGGTGGAATAGAAGCACTGCCAGCAGCGACGTCACAGGGCGTGGCTGGGGGACGTCACAGGGCGTGGCTGGGGGCTGTCGCCATGGGCTCTGCACCGTATTTGCCACTGCTTCGCACTCACCTGGAAACTTGGACAACAACGCCAGACGCTTCCTGGGATGTTCAAGTGTTTAATAAGAGCTAGAGGAAGGTTTCTGGGTGATAAGTGGAGCCTTCTGATCCCACAGGGTCAGCGAGTGGCCCTGCTGCTGGCCCGGCTCCTTTGGCCACTGCTGGTGTCGCTTTCGAGCATCACTGGCAGAGCAGCTTCTTGGCGGGTGCAGAGGAGTTCTTGGATCTCCTGGGCTTCCTCTTGTGAGGGCACTGGGTTTGGTATATTCAACCCAGTATACCATTTCACTTCTTGGTAGCAAGGCCATATTGCCATCTTCCTTTCAATTTTGTGTCCACCAGGACCCTCACACCCTATTCTGCAAAGCTGCTTTCCAAACAGTTATTACCCAACATTTCCCGGTTCGTGAAGCTTTTTGTTCGCAGGTTAGGCTCCTTGCACTTGCTCTTCTTGAACCTTTGCAGTTCTTGTCAGCCTGTTTCTCCAGCCTGTCGAGAAGGAGATGCAAGAGAAGGGAAGCAGGAGTATTAACAGAGAAGCAGGAGTTACCCATTTCTTTTGTCTCCACTTTGCTCTTTAGAGTTGGGGAAAAAAATCTCTTTGCTGGAAAGACAGAGAGCAGCCTGCATGCTGGTGACTGGCCTAGAGGCTCCAGCTCTGGCGATGGATAACGCATGCTAGTGGAGCCCGAGGGCAGGCTAACCACGGGTGCAAGCATTGTCAGTGGCAATTCTAGCTTGAAGGATGGAGGAAAATGCGCAGGGCTTGCAGTCGACTGTTCCATCGTCACTCAGGTCAAGCACCTCTTATCTCAGAAGTGAGTTATGAGTGGTGACGGATGCAGGAGCCAGCCCTTGGCATGTGCATTTAACACTATTTTGGGAATCTTATTGTGACCCCTTGAGCTCACCTGCAGCTGCACACTCTGTGCCCCTTGGGTTGCTCCCAAGAGAGGAACCGTGAGTCTAAGGAGAGAGAATTCAGGGTTAACCACCCTAAATGGAGAGGGTAATGCCACACAAGGAGGTGTGAATCTCTTCTGTCAACAGCTCTCACCTTCATAAAGCGTGCCAAGGTTATGTGCAGCTGCCCCACGTGTGGCTCCAGCATCCTCCCTGGCTCTGGGACATTAATGAGCGAAAGGCGACAGTGCCATTGCCATTGCCATTCTGCTCCCGTGCTTCCTCCCACTGCATCCCCACCGTTCATGAATCCCCATGCACAGGGGAGAGTCAGGAAGGGGGCATTTTTTGTCATGGTAGCTTAGATATTTGCTTTTCCCGTGGAGAAAAAAATAAAAATACTCCTTGAAATAACATTTTGAGGTTCTTCTAAATGTTACACGCCGGGCGACCTTTCAGAGGCCAGGCTTAGGGGTTTATTAGGCCAGGACTCGCAGCAGCTGCAGGCCAATCCTGCTCCCCAAGGGCTGGATCCAAAAAGCACTGAAACATCAATCTTCATGTCTGCAACAGTCAGGGACGGAGCTCCAGGGTTTCCACCCTTGCTGCAACGATGCACCCTCGGCTGTGTCTCCTATACGCGCTGCCCTGTGCACCATGAGGTGGCGTAAGGAGCGTGGTTACCACCAGAGTTTGGCTTCTCAGAGCATACACGCAGCCACTGAAGGTGTCAGGGAAGCACCAGCCATGCCATACATCCCACTGGGATGCAGGGGATGACGTGGATTTACACAGAGTCACAGCAGTCCTGGCTCTGCAGAGCCCAGCTGGTGCCGTGGATGCAGACATCCTGGACATTCCTGACCAGCACAGGATTCTGAGGAAGGCAGAGGTTATGGCTAGGGGATACAAAGAGGAATGGTCCATACAGACAAGGCTTTTCTGTTGGGAGGCGATGGAGGCACAGGGCACTTGCCCTGTTTCCCAGCTCTGCTCCCACTACAGATGGCTACGAGGAATAGGATTCCCAGTGTCAGGCAATAGTTACAGTGGCAGCTGTAAAGCCTGTGTGATGAGATCGCCCTTCCTTCCATGGCTCTGTCTATAATTAAGCTGGGAATGGGGTTTCCTAAATGCACTGCCCCAACTGGGAAATTTCTGGAGTGATTGCCGGCTGGATTTGAGCAAGAATTCCATGACATTTCCACACTCCCTGGCATCCTTCCCCCAGCCAGCAGCAGCACACTTAGGAGCCTCTGTATATGAATCCAGACCTATACTGGGCAATTATTAATTTTGTTAAAACTATATTCCAATCCCTTTCAAAGGCAGGACAAGACGTTAATATCCACTGAAGGGGGAACACCGTGACACCCGCTCTGACACTCCAATGGGTTTTTCCCTGATACGAAATACCTCCTGGAAAACATCCTGCCTTTGTGGCATGTCATTCCTGGGGTTTTTACTGGAGGTCGGGAGACAGTGAAAGCAAATAACACAAGCAGAGGCTCCAAGGCAGTGCTGAGCAAGCTGGGAGGCCTGCACATACCTGGGGCTGGGCTGATGTTTGAGGTGGTTACTTCAGCCCTCTCACTATGGGCAAAATTTCACTCCACATTTCCCTCCACAAACCAACAATGGAAAAATGTCTGGTTTCAACTAGGCAGAATGTGCCATTCCAGCTCTCCATAGAGATGCACTGGTCACCACGGGAAGGGCAGGGGCTGAACCAGCAGCACTGGGGATTTGCCTCTTTCCTTCACACCTGCTTCGCCTTTTCTTTCCCCTCCCAAGCAGGAATCACACAAAATCACAGGGCCAGGAACTGCTCCCCTCCAACCAATTCACCAAAGCTGGGTTTTTACAGTGCGATTTCTTTTTAAGGCTGATTCCCAGGTCTGGGGGGAGGGTGGAAAATGGGGAAAACTGGGGGTTTGTAATTGCACCGAGTCCTTGCCATGGTTTCCTAGGAGATTGGCTGCCTGTGCTGAGTGATGACGAACGCGGGACTGGATGCGGTCCCCCGCCCTGCACCATCTCCCCCTGCAGGCCACGCTGCTGAGCCCTTGCCCTTGTCTCAGACAGCAGCTGAGCTTCGTAAGGAAAAATAAATGAATAAATAAACAAAATGAGAATTTAAAATAAAGAATGAAAATGAAAAGCTTTGTGGGCGCCAGGCGCCGTGCACCGGCCAGCGAGACGCCCTCCTCCCAGTGAAGGAAGGAACTGGGACATGGCATCGTCAGCTCTTCAGCTGTACCAATCCCACCGTGGCCAGCACACCCCGAGGAGAGGACTATGGACATGGTTCACTAGGATGGGAAATTAAACCCCTTGTGCAGCCTGCAGCTGCGCTTTACAGGGCAGTGAGCATCCCGCCTTCCTCCGGACTCTGCTGCCCCCAAACCATCAGAAATGGCTCCAAGGGAAGGCCCTGTGTTGAAGCACCCTCAGGAAGGATGAAGTATGGGGGGGGGGGGTGTGTAGGGTAGGAGGATGCTTCATCCTCAGCTGGAAACTTGGACAGCAACGCCAGACGCTTTCTGGGATGTTCAAGTGTTTAATAAGAGCTCGAGGAAGGTTTGCGGGTGAAAAATGGAGCCCCCTGGTCGCGCAGGGTCAGCGAGTGGCCCTGCTGCTGGCCCAGCTCCTTCGGCCACTGCTGGTGTCGGCTCCGAGCATCACTGGCGGGGCAGCTTCTTGGCGGGTGCAGCGGAGTCTTGAGAGCTGCTGGTCTTCCTCTTGCGAGTGCAGTGGCGCCTGCGCTTGGAGCGGGCCCTGCCCCGGAGGGGAGCAGAGGCCCCGGGCACAGCCTGCCCTGGCTCCTGCTGCGCATCTTCCTGCTGCGCTGGGGTGGGAGCGGGGACGCAGGCAGGACCCCCCTGCACGGCAGCGGTCGAGGTGCTCGGGAGCGCGTCTGCGTCCGCGCTGCTGGAGGGGGCTGCTCCGGGCACAGGGGTCCCCAGCGTGCAGGCAGCGGGGCTGGGGCTGGGCTCGGGGTTCTGCTCCCAGCCCCCGGGGCGGTCAGAGCGGGTCACTCTGGTCGTGCTGATCCACTCGCCTCTGTGCTGGCTGCCAGAGGAGCTGCTTCTCACCACGAGCTCTCCCTTGCATAGCTCCTGGCAGGCCGTCCAGCTGGTGCTGGCCACAGGGCTGCCCTCCTGCCACCAGCTGAACTCAGACCAGCAGTCGCTGGCCCCGTGCCCCTTCTCCTGGCGGATCATGAGTTTCATCGCTTTGTCCACGCACTCCTTCTCTGTGGCCTCAAGGAGCCTTCGCACAAACCTGGACGCGTGGCTCTGCAGCTCGGGGCGCAGCACCGCAACCAGGATGCCTTCGTCCAGGCCGTAGACGGGCAGCACCTCCAGGATCATGCGTGTCAGCATGAACGCCTTAAAGCTCTGCACGCCAAAGAACTGCTTCATCTCCCGAGACACCCAGGCGTTCAGCAAGAGCAGCAGCTGAGGGTGCTTCTGGAAAATGGACGCCCAGGCAGAGGCCGGGAAGCCCCCCACATACTGTGGCTCCATAGCACAGGGCTGGTGCACCCCGGGTGCTGCTGGCACTGGCAGTCCAGAAAGACCTTCCTCTCGGGCGCTGAGTGATGCTGCTGCACGGGCTCCTCTGAGACCTCCTCAGAGTCGTCTCCCACAGCAAGTGCCCTGTGGAAGTCACTGGGTGGAATAGAAGCACTGCCAGCAGCAACGTCACAGGGCGTGGCTGCGGGGGACGTCACAGGGCGTGGCTGGGGGGGACGTCACAGGGCGTGGCTGTGGGGGGACGTCACAGGGCGTGGCTGGGGGGGGACGTCGCCATGGGCTCTGCACCGTATTTGCCACTGCTTCGTCCTCACCTGGAAACTTGGGCAACAACGCCAGACGCTTCCTGGGATGTTCAAGTGTTTAATAAGAGCTAGGGGAAGGTTTCTGGGTGGTAAGTGGAGCCTTCTGATCCAGCAGGGTCAGCGAGTGGCCCTGCTGCTGGCCCGGCTCCTTTGGCCACTGCTGGTGTCACCTTCGAGCATCACAGCCAGTGACGTTTTGCCGCTGATGGCCCAAAAAGCCACTTGCCGTTGGCGTGGACCTCCTCCCTGGGGAAGAACAAAAACCAAACAGGACAGGTTTAGTCACATCCACATGCATCACAATTCAGGAGCAGGGAGCTGCTGTAAGAGCTCAGATAGAAAACCAAAGTGGTATTCCATTAAAGAACATTTAAATGTTTGTGGGGTTTCTGTAATTTAGACTCCACAGACACACACACTCACACAGCTCAGAGAGTAAAGGAGCCGGCAGCAAAGCCCTCCTGCGGGTGGTGGGGACCCTGCGGGCGGGGGGGGGCAGCTCCCATATGACCTCTGGCTCTGGCAGCCTCTGCCCCTCTCCCACTGAACGGCCCCAGGGGATACAGCACCGCAGCTCCTGGGAGTTGGTAAACCCCAAACGGGTGGGGATGGGCCACAGATGGAAAACAATTTGGATTTGGGGAGGATCCCCATCCCCTCTGGACTCCCCAGCTGGCTCCAGAGCACTCAAACATGGGGAGGGGCACCAGCAGAGAGGGGAAGAGAAGGGAGCGGAGGGAGTGCCAGGGCTGGAACAAAGGTTTGAACCTTAGGAAAAACAGCAAAATAAAACCAGGAAGGAGCGGCTGCAGAGATGCAGAGACGTCCATCCAGCCTTGGGGGTGGAACTCTTCCAGTAGGAAGAGTTTGGTTCACCCCATGCCACCCTGGGCGCTGCCACCCAGCACGGTTTCTTGCTGGCAGCAGAGAAGGAGCCTGACCCCATCACTCTGGTCCTGCCTCGGGGCTGCTCTGGACCAGAGCCCCGCAGGTGGGGGGGCCAGCAGCACTGGCCGTTACTTATCATGGGAAAGATGGATCCGTGCCTTTAGCCCCTTGTGCGTTCCCTGGGTCCTGGATCCTAGGGTCCTAGGAGTTTCAGACCCGAGGACCAGGCAGCACTGGCCCAGGAGGTTCCTCAGCCTGCGCTGCACGGACACCCCACTGCCCTGCCAGCCCGTGCCATGGCCGTCTCCTCCTGCCGTGCCCTTCACATTCCCACTCTGCCCTTACCTGCCTTATGCCCTGGGAGCCAATGCAACCGCTGCTGCGCTGCCTTCCTCTCCTCCTCTATGATCTCTGCCATGATGGGGTAGCCGGGATCAGGCCCAGGGGGCTGCCAAGAGAGCAGTAGCTTAGTTCCTTCTCAGGGAAGCCGGCAGAGCCGCTCTAAAGGAGGTGTCGAAGCAGGCTGGCGCCAGAGCCGGGATGCCGTGGTTCTGCCACAGCCACCGCAGATCTCTGGTCACCATTCGTTTTGGTCCCCAGCTTGGCACTGAGGGCACAGCACCCTCGCCCAGCCAGTACCTGCTCTGGCAGCGGGCAGCACAGTCACACACAGCCCACCACACACTGGGCCAGGGGAGAGCGTCACTTCCCACTCAGCTGAGGATGAGACCTCCTGCCCCAAGGCAGGCAGGTCAGCCTGCCCCCAGCCCTGCAGGGATTGCACCGGGCACATTCCGTCCTCAGACGACGGCAAAAGAGGCTGCGAGACAGCGACGTACCAGCACCAGTGGTTCATTACCCCAGGGCACCAGCAGGCAGATGCTCCTCCTGCGTGGCCTTCCGTTTCCCTGCGATGGTGGTGGGCTCGGGGTCTGCTGCTGCTTCTCCTCAGCCCTCTCGACAGCTACAGGAGGAGACAAGTCAAGAGCAGCTCCCAGCAGGGGTGTTTGGCCTATACCAAGGGGGTTGTCCCTTCTCACTCCTCTCTGGATCCCCATCTTGGAGGGCAGAGGCAGGGACACGGCCTTCAGCCGCGGACAAGGCTGCGATGCCCTGGGGCAGCAGCTGGCCACAAGAGATCCACGGGGAAGCTGTCACAAGAGCCTGCTGGGGCTCCACGGGCCAGCGGCCCCGTCCCACCTCCACAGACGCTCCTTGCCCGCTGCCCACCCGAACCACAGACCACACAAACCGCCAGACGTGGCCAAATTTCGCACTGTGCCACAGGACCCTAGCCACAATGGGCACACGGGAGAAAACGCCACTGCCTCAGCACCAGCACGTTCCTAGTTTCCAGGGGACACCTCAAGCTCATCCCACCTGCAGACCTGAGCTACCTCGTGTCCCGCAGCTGGCCCGCACCAGTGGCCCACCCAACCCTGGCACAGAGCTGGGCCCCACCTGCACTCACCTTCCTCCATCTGTACAGCCCTGGTCGCTGTCACTGCCGCACAGCTCCATCGTTACACCTCCCGTTCCCTGTGCAAGCAGGAGAGAGCCAGTTAGGGTCGGCCCCCTGCCCTGGGAGCAGGACGAGACACAACACGCCAAGGACTCCCACAAGCATCCCTGCTGTGTTTCTTTGCTGCCTTTGCCAAACAGCAGAGCTCATGGCAACAGCCTTGAGTCACCGCAGCAGCCTGAGCGTGGCTCCAGGCAGAGGAGCTGCTCCGCTCCGCTTCCCTCCCCTCCCCCAGGGCCCGGGCTCGGGCAGCTCAGGGCAGCAGCCGGGGATCCCGGGCGGGAGCCGCTGCTCCCTCACAGGGCCCTGGTCGCACCCACCCTGTCCTGCTGTTCCACAGCACCGCAGGGGAACAAGGCTGCACCCTGCGCTCTGGCCCAGGAACTAAACACGGGGAAGGCAGATGTGAACACAGACTGTTTATTTGACGTGGGGGACATAAAAAGTGGGAAGGTGAGCGAGGGAAGATTGCACCTTCGCAGCAAAGCGATACTAAAACGGTAGTAAAAACCCCAAGATGACAACTGCGGTAGAAGAAGAGAGCAGCAACACGAGAGCAACAACAGCCTAACAAGAAGACTTGCAGCAGAACAACAGTACCAAAACCAGAGCGTACCGAGCACAGAGATGCACAGCCATTCATCCAGCCTTGCCTGTACAACTGCTCCAGGGGGAAGAATTGGATTCCATCTCGGGCGCTGCCTCCCGGCACGGTTTCTTGGCCCCGTCAGTCCGGGCCCGCCTCCCACCGTCTCCCCCCGCCTCGGGCCTTGCCTCGGCTCCACAACCCCCACGGGCCTCCCAGCACAGACCGGAGCCGCACACGGCCCTGGCGGCCCTGGCAGCGCCGGCCGGCCGGCCGGCCGTCTGTCCCTCCGTCAGTCCCTCCCTCCCTCCCTCCCTCCCTCCCCCCTCCCCCCCCCCCCCCCCCCCTCCCTCCCTCCCTCCCTCCCGCTGCGCCTCCCCAGGACTTGGCCG
>NW_026893435.1:0-25398 GCF_033815535.1 Pezoporus flaviventris | reverse complement strand
GAGATGCTGAGGGGACGACCGGCGCGTGGGATGGGGGGGATGGGGGGAATGGGGGGGTGGGATGAAGGGGGAATGGGGATGGGGGATATGGGGGGAATGGGGATGGGGGGTGGGGAATGGGGATGGGGGAGAATGGGGATGGGGGGGATAGGGGGGGAATGGGGATGGGGGGATGGGGGGGATGGGGGGAATGGGGACGGGGGGTGGGGAGGGGATGGGGGGTGGGATGAGGGAATGGGGATGGGGGATATGGGGGGGAATGGGGGACGGGGGGTGGGGATGGGGATGGGGGGGTGGGATGGGGGGAATGGGAATGGGGGGATGGGGGGGGATGGGGGATGGGGATGGGGGGGATGGGGGATAGGGGGAATGGGGATGGGGGATGGGGGGGATGGGGGGAAAGGGACGGGGGGTGGGGATGGGGATGGGGGTGGGATGGGGGAGGGAGGGGGGGATGGGGGGTGGGGATGGGGGGATGGGGGGAACGGGGACAGGGGGGTGGGGATGGGGATAGGGAGTGGGATTGCAATGGGGACTTTGGGGTGGGGCTGGGGATATGGGGGAATGGGATGATGGGATGGGGGATGGGAATGAGGATGGGAGGGGATGTGGGGGGTGGGGGGGATGGGGATGGGGATATGGGGGGATGGGGAGGAGGAGGCTGGGAATGGGGACGGGGGTTGGGGATGGGGATGAGGGGGATAGGGATGGGGATGGGGGGCAGGTGTGGGAATAGGGGATGGGGATGTGGGGGTGGGAATGCGGATGGGGGGAGGGAATGGGGATGGGGGGGGTTGGGGATGGGGTTGGGGATGGGGATGCGGGGTGGGGGATGGGGATGCGGGGTGGGGATGGGGACAGGTATGGGAATAGGGGATGGGGATGGGGGTGGAAATGGGGATGGGGGAGGGAATTGGAATGGGAAGAGGTGGGAATGGGGGATGGGGGTGGGGATGAGGATGGGGATGGGTGGGGATGTGGGATGGGGATGGGGGGATGGGAATGGGGTTGGGGAATGGGGTATGGAGGGGAGGGATGGGGGCTGGTGGGATCAGGAATGGGGCTGGGGTTCCCATCCCCCCCCCCCTCTCTTTAACCCCCCCCCCCCGTTTGTGCCCCCCAGCGCGGGGGGGGCGCGCTTGAGGCCGGTGCTGCTGCACCGCGCGGTGCTGGGGCTCCGTTGAGCGCCTCCTGGCGGTGCTGGCCGAGAGCTGCGGCGGCCGCTGGTGAGGGGGGGGGGGGGGACCCCGAAACCACCCCCAGGGCACCCCCAAACCACCCCATGGAGGGTGATGGGGGAGGGGAGCAGCCCCCCCCCCACCACCACCCCATGGATCCATTTTTGCCCCCCCCGCAGGCCCCTGTGGCTCTCCCCAATGCAGGTGATGGTGATCCCGCAGGCGCCCGACGTCGAGGGGTACGCCCGGGAGGTGAGCGGGGACACCCCATAGACACCCCATAGACACCCCATAGACACCCCATAGACACCCCTAGACACCCCATAGACAGCCATAGACAGCCCATAGACACCCCATAGACACCCTATAGACACCCCATAGACACCCCTAGACACCCCATAGGCAGCCCATAGACACCCTATAGACACCCCATAGACACCCCATAGACACCCCATAGACACCCCATAGACAGCCCATAGACACCCCATAGACACCCCATAGCCACCCCATAGCCAGCCCATAGACAACCCATAGACACCCCATAGCCAGCCCATAGACAACCCATAGACAGCCAATAGACACCCCATAGACACCCCATAGACACCCTATAGGACACCCCATAGACACCCTATAGACACCCCATAGACAGCCCATAGCCACCCCATAAACACCCCATAAACCCCCCATAGCCATCCCATAGGCACTCCATAGACACCCCATAGACACCCCATAGACACCCCCATACACCATATATACCCCATAGACACCCTATAGACACCCCATAAACCCCCCATTGACACCCCATAGACAGCCCATAGACACCCCATAGACAGCCCATAGCCACCCCATAGACACCCCATAGACAGCCCATAGACACCCCATAAACCTCCCATTGACACCCCATAGACAGCCCATAGACACCCCATAGCCATCCCATTGACACCCCATAGACAGCCCACAGACACCCCATAGCATCCCATAGACACCCCATAGACACCCCATAGACACCCCGTTGACCCCCTATAGCTATCCCATAGTCCCCCCATAGCCCTCTGATAGCCCCCCCCATAGCCACCCCATAGCCCCCCGGTCACCCATATCCCTCTATCCCCCCATATCCCCCTATCCCCCCATATTCCTATATACCCATATCCACCCATGTCCCCCCATATCCCCCCCATATCCCCATCTCCCCCCCATGTCCCCATCTCCCCCCATATCCCTATATCCCCATATCCCCCCCATAACCCCCCTATTCCCCCATAACCCCCTCTCCTCCCATCTCCCCCCATCCCCTCCCATATCCGTATATCCCCACATCCCCCCATAACCCCCTATCCCCCCATCTCCCTCCATCTCCCCCCATATCCCTATATCCCCATCTCCCCCCATCTCCCCCATAACCCCCTCTCCCCCCATCTCCCCCATCTCCCCCCATGTCCCCCCAGGTTCAGGCTGTGCTTCGGATGGGGGCCTCCAGGCCGACCTGGATGCGGACCCAGGGACCACCCTGGCCCGGAAGATCCGCAGGGCCCAGCTCTCCCAATACAACTTCCAGCTGGGTAAGGGGTTTGTGTTGGGGGGGGACGGACACACACACGACCCCATACATCCCCCCCCCCCCCAAAACCCCATTGGGGACCTGAACCCATCCCAATCCCACCCCATTGCAGTGGTGGGAGCCCGGGAGCGCGCGAGCGGCACCGTGAGCATCCGCACGCGGGAGAACCGGAGCGTGGGGCAGCGGGCGCTGGGCCCGGTGCTGCGGCGGCTGCAGGAGCTGCGGGATGCGCGCGTGCGGGACGCCGAGCGATGCTTCTGACCCCCCCCTCCATTATCCCCCCCATTAAAGCGCTGCTGCCCCATAGAGGGTCGCAGAAACCCCCCCCCCCCCCCCCGTGTTGTCCCTGATGCGATGGGATGGGATGCAGGGAATTCCTTCCCGTGTTATCCGGGGCCCTTTCGATAGATGTGGGGAAGATGGGGATTGGGGCAGGAGCATCCTCTCGTCCCCTTGCATCCCCCTTGTGCCTTCCTCCCATGGGAGCCCTCCTTTTCCTTCCCCCCCCCCCCCCCACATCAGCCCCATCGCCAAAGGCAGCGGTGAGGAAGGAGGCCTTTAATGGGGGCTGGAGCTGGCAGTGGGGCCCTCAAGAGGGCTCGGCTATGGGGCAGTCCAGGGATAGCCAGGGCTCAGCCCTGACCGAGGAGGGCAGGGGCTCCGTGGGGCAGCTCCTCTGCGAAGGAGGCCGAGGGTGGCCTGGAGCTGCTGTTGAGCGTCCTGTGGGGCTGCTTCAGGCTGTTATCTATCCCATAGGGATGCTCCTTGCCGTTATCCACCCCATAGGGATGCTCCTTGCCGTTATCCACCCCATAGGGATGCTCCTTGCCGTTATCCACCCATAGGGATGCTCCTTGCCGTTATCCACCCCATGGGGTGGCTTCATGCCGTTACCCATCCCATGGGGCAGCTTCATGCCGTTATCCATCCCATGGGGCAGCTTCATGCCGTTATCCATCCCATGGGGCTGCTTCAAGCTGTTATCTATCCCATAGGGATGCTCCTTGCCGTTATCCACCCCATAGGGATGCTCCTTGCCGTTATCCACCCCATGGGGTGGCTTCATGCCGTTACCCATCCATGGGGCAGCTTCATGCCGTTATCCCATCCCCATGGGGCAGCTTCATGCCGTTATCCATCCCATGGGGCTGCTCCTTGCCGTTATCCATCCCATGGGGCAGCTTCATGCCATTATCCATCCCATGGGGCAGCTTCATGCCGTTATCCATCCCATGGGGCAGCTTCATGCCATTATCCATCCCATGGGGCAGCTTCATGCCATTATCCATCCCATGGGGCAGCTTCATGCCGTTATCCATCCCATGGGCAGCTTCATGCCGTTATCCATCCCATGGGGTGGCTTCATGCCGTTATCCATCCCATGGAGCTGCTCCTTGCCGTTATCCACCCCATAGGGATGCTCCTTGCCATTATCCATCCCATGGGGTGGCTTCATGCCGTTATCCACCCCATGGGGCTGCTTCATGCCGTTATCCATCCCATGGGGCTGCTCCTTGCCGTTAACCATCCCATGGGGTGGCTTCATGCCATTACCCACCCCATAGGGATGCTCCTTGCCATTATCCATCCCATGGGGCGGCTTCATGCCGTTATCCACCCCATGGGGCGGCTTCATGACGTTATCCATCCCATGAGGCGGCTTCATGCCGTTACCCACCCCATAGGGATGCTCCTTGCTGTTACCCACCCCATAGGGATGCTCCTTGCTGTTATCCACCCCATAGGGATGCTCCTTGCCGTTATCCACCCAATGGGGCTGCTCCTTGCCGTTATCCACCCTATAGGGATGCTCCTTGCCGTTATCCACCCCATAGGGATGCTCCTTGCCGTTATCCACCCTATAGGGATGCTCCTTGCCGTTATCCATCCTTTGCTCCTTGCTCCCATGGGTACCAGTCACATCTGCCGGTGCTTCTTCGTCTGCCTGCTTCTTCCTGTACAAAGGGGGGTCCGAATCCCTCATGGATGGGGTTCGCTGGGAAGGGGATGGGATGGGATGGGAAGGAGCCGGAGCTCCGAGCCCTGCCGTGGGAGCATCCCATGGGAACAGGGACTCACCGCTCCTGGAGCTGCGAGATGAGGATGCAGAAGACCAAGAGCCCCAGGAGCAGCAGCGCCAGCACGGCCGCGGACACCCATAGGAAGCGCTGGAGGAGCAGCGGCCGCCCCGCCGCTACGGTCCCCAACGGAGCCACGATCCCTGCGGCACAAGAGACGGGACCGGAGCCGCGTTGTTGTGTGGGGCGGGAGGGACCCGGAGCCTGGAACATCGTCTGCATCCCAGCATCGGCATCCCAGCATCTGCATCCCCGCATCTGCATCCCAGCATCGGCATCCCAGCATCTGCATCCCCACATCTGCATCCCCACATCTGCATCCCAGCATCTGCATCCCCACATCTGCATCCCAGCATCTGCATCCCAGCATCTGCATCCCCACATCTGCATCCCAGCATCGGCATCCCAGCATCTGCATCCCAGCATCTGCATCCCAGAATCTGCATCCCAGCATCTACATCCCAGCATCGGCATCCCCACATCTGCATCCCAGCATCTGCATCCCAGCATCTGCATCCCCACATCTGCATCCCCGCATCTGCATCCCCGCATCTGCATCCCCGCATCTGCATCCCAGCATCGGCATCCCCGCATCTGCATCCCAGCATCTGCATCCCAGCATCTGCATCCCAGCATCTGCATCCCCACATCTGCATCCCCACATCTGCATCCCAGCATCTGCATCCCAGCATCTGCATCCCCACATCTGCATCCCCACATCTGCATCCCAGCATCTGCATCCCCGCATCTGCATCCCAGCATCTGCATCCCCGCATCTGCATCCCAGCATCTGCATCCCAGCATCTGCATCCCAGCATCTGCATCCCAGCATCTGCATCCCCGCATCTGCATCCCAGCATCTGCATCCCCACATCTGCATCCCCACATCTGCATCCCCGCATCTGCATCCCCGCATCTGCATCCCAGCATCTGCATCCCAGCATCTGCATCCCCACATCTGCATCCCCACATCTGCATCCCAGCATCGGCATCCCCGCATCAGCATCCCAGCATCTGCATCCCAGCATCTGCATCCCCACATCTTCATCCCCACATCTGCATCCCCACATCTGCATCCCAGCATCTGCATCCCCACATCTGCATCCCCACATCTGCATCCCAGCATCTGCATCCCCACATCTGCATCCCCACATCTGCAACCCAGCCTCTGCATCCCCACATCTGCATCCCAGCATCTGTATCCCCACATCGGCATCCCCACATCTGCATCCCCACATCGTCATCCCCACATCTGCACCCCACATCTGCATTCCCACATCTGCATCCCCACATCTACATCCCCACATCTGCACCCCACATCTGCATCCCCACATCTGCATCCCAGCAACTGCATCCCCACATCTGCATCCCCACATCTGCATCCCCACATCTGCATCCCAGCAACTGCATCCCCACATCGGCATCCCCACATCTGCATCCCCACATCGTCATCCCCACATCTGCACCCCACATCTGCATCCCCACATCTACATCCCCACATCTGCACCCCACATCTGCACCCCACATCTACATCCCCACATCTGCACCCCACATCTGCATCCCCACATCTGCATCCCCACATCTGCACCCCACATCTGCATCCCCACATCTGCACCCCACATCTGCATCCCCACATCTGCACCCCACATCTGCATCCCCACATCTGCACCCCACATCTACATCCCCATATCTGCACCCCACATCTACATCCCCACATCTGCACCCCACATCTGCATCCCCACATCTGCATCCCCACATCTGCACCCCACATCTGCATCCCCACATCTGCATCCCCACATCTGCACCCCACATCTACATCCCCACATCTGCATCCCCACATCTGCACCCCACATCTGCACCCCACATCTGCACCCCACATCTACATCCCCACATCTGCATCCCACATCTACATCCCCACATCTACATCCCCACATCTGCATCCCCACATCTACATCCCCACATCTACATCCCCACATCTGCATCCCCACATCTACATCCCCACATCTACATCCCCACATCTGCATCCCCACATCTGCACCCCACATCTACATCCCCACATCTACATCCCCACATCTACATCCCCACATCTGCATCCCCACATCTACATCCCCACATCTACATCCCCACATCTGCATCCCCACATCTGCACCCCACATCTACATCCCCACATCTGCATCCCCACATCTGCACCCCACATCTGCACCCCAAAGCAGCCCTGGCCACCAGTGGTGCCCCTGGGAGCTGTGCACCAGGAGCAGGAGCCGGCCCAGGGCTGGACTCAGCCACGGGGCACGGTGCAGGATGAGCTCCCTGCTCCCTTCCTGCTGCCGAGGACGCAGCCAAGGGCCGGGAATGCCCCATCCCGATGCTGCTTTCCCCCCGTTTCCAGGATCTCCTTTGGGAATCCAATTCCAGGGGGGGGGAAGAGCCAGGACTCACAGGTGAGGTGCCAGCTGGGACCGTGCACAAGGTGCTGCAGAGGATCCGGGAAGCTCTTTATCCTGGCTCCATCTGCAACCAAGCATCCATGGGGCATCAGCACCGCAGCAGGACACGGAATGGGGCCCACAGTGGGGCAGGAATGGGGCCTCTGAGGGGTCGGATCCTGCTGGGCTCTCCTCCTCCATAGGGATCTGTGGGCACGGGAAGGGATCCAGGGCACAGCGGAGGACCTGGATACAGGGAGAGCTGATGGAGCATCCTAGGAGCATCCTTCCTGGGACATGGGAGCACATGGAGCATCCTAGGAGCATCCTTCCCGGGACATGGAGCATCCTAGGAGCATCCTTCCCGGGACATGGGAAATGATGGAGCATCCTAGGAGCATCCTTCCCGGGACATGGGAGCACATGGAGCATCCTAGGAGCATCCTTCCTGGGACATGGGAGCACATGGAGCATCCTAGGAGCATCCTTCCTGGGACATGGGTAATGATGGAGCATCCTAGGAGCATCCTTCCCGGGACATGGGAGCACATGGAGCATCCTTCCCGGGACATGGGAGCACATGGAGCATCCTAGGAGCATCCTTCCTGGGACATGGGAGCACATGGAGCATCCTTCCTGGGACATGGGTAATGATGGAGCATCCTAGGAGCATCCTTCCCAGGACATGGAGCATCCTAGGAGCATCCTTCCTGGGACATGGAGCATCCTAGGAGCATCCTTCCCGGGACATGGGAGCACATGGAGCATCCTAGGAGCATCCTTCCCAGGACATGGAGCATCCTAGGAGCATCCTTCCCGGGACATGGGAGCACATGGAGCATCCTAGGAGCATCCTTCCCGGGACATGGGAGCACATGGAGCATCCTAGGAGCATCCTTCCTGGGACATGGGAGCACATGGAGCATCCTTCCTGGGACATGGGTAATGATGGAGCATCCTAGGAGCATCCTTCCCGGGACATGGGAAATGATGGAGCATCCTAGGAGCATCCTTCCCAGCACATGGAGCATCCTAGGAGCATCCTAGGAGCATCCTAGGAGCATCCTTCCTGGGACATGGGAAATGATGGAGCATCCTAGGAGCATCCTTCCCAGCCTTCCAAGTGGGATCCTCTTGCACTGGAAGGAGGGGGAATTCCTGGTGGAGAAGAGCCCGTCGGAGGCTGGATTCTCCCCATCCCATAGGATCTCCCCCAGCCCATAACGGATCCGGAACCTCCCTTCCCATGGACAACTTACCCCGGTGGTCGGGACCCCAGGGCTCAGCGCTGGGCTCGGGGGTAGGAGCTTGCTCAGTCCCGACGATGCCAGCACCTGGAAGGGTGACTATTATGGGCTGCACCCAAAGGAGGTGCCCCTGTGCTCTGGGCCCCCACTTGGATGCTGCACAAGGGATGCAGGGATGGGGCTGGACCGGAGTGGGGGGGGGGGGGGGTCCCGGTTCCTTCCCCCCCCCGTCCCCCCAAAGGAACTCACCCGCTCCCCGCTTCCATCCCGGTTCCGTGGCCCCCCCCCGGGCCCGCAGCGCCAGGAGGACGAAGAGCAGGAGGACGGGGGCGGGCATGGCCTCGGTGCTCTCGGTGCTCCCGGTGCCGCTCCAGGGGCTGCTCTCGGTGCTGCTCCCGGTGCTCCCGGTGCTGCTCCAGGGGCTGCTCCCGGTGCTCCCGGTGCCGCCCCCGGTGCCGCTCCCGGTGCTCCCCGTGCTGCTGCTCCCGGTGCTCCCGGTGCTGCTCCCGAAGCTGCTCCCGGTGCTCCCCGTGCTCTCGGTACCGCTCCCCGTGCTGCTGCCGCTGCTGCTCCCGGTGCTGCTCCCGGTGCTCCCGGTGCCGCTCCCGGTGCCCCCGGTGCCGCTCCCGGTGCCGCTCCCGGTGCCGCTCCCGGTGCTGCTCCCGCTGCTGATCCCGCTGCTGCTCCCGGTGCTCCCGGTGCTGCTCCCGCTGCTGATCCCGGTGCTCCCGGTGCTGCCGCTGCTGATCCCGCTGCTGCTCCCGGTGCTCCCGGTGCTGATCCCGCTGCTGATCCCGGTGCTGCTCCCGGTGCTGCCGCTGCTGCTGCGGCTGCTGCCGGGGAGGCGGAGCGGGGGGGGTGCATCATCAATGGAGGAGCTGACGTCAGGACCGACGTCAGAATCAGGATTCGAATCCGAACCAAGATCACGATCAGAATCAGACGGGAATCGAGATCAGCATCAGGATCAATCAGAATCAATATCAGCATCACTATCAGCATCAATATCAATCAGAATCAATATCAGCATCAATAGCAACCAGAATCAGTATCAGAATCAATATCAGCATCAATCAGAATCAATATCAGTATCACTATCAGCATCAGTATCAATCAGAATCAGTATCAGTATCACTATCAGCATCAGGATCAATCAGAATCAGCATCAATATCAATCAGAATCAGTATCAGTATCAGCATCACTATCAGCATCAATATCAATCAGAATCAGCATCAGCATCACTATCAGCATCAGGATCAATCAGAATCAGTATCAGCATCACTATCAGCATCAGGATCAATATCAGCATCATTATCGATACCCAAATCAAAATCGGTGCCAAAATCAACATCAAATTCAATATCAATATCCAAATCAATAGAGATATCGAAATCAATATCAATATCGATGTCCAAACCGGTATCAGATCAATATCAAAATCTATATCGATACAGAAACCAATTGTGACATTAATATAAGTGTCCAAATCAATATCAAATCGATATCAATATCAATACCCAAATCAATATCAAACTGATATCAATATCAATATCAATGTCCAAATTAATATCAAATTGATATCAATATCAAAATCCAAATCAATATCAAGCTGATATCAATCTCAATATCAATATAAATGTCCAAATCAATATCAAATCGATATCAATATCAATATCCAAATCAATATCAAACTGATATCAATATCAATATCCAAATCAATATCAAACTGATAACAATATCAAATCGATATCAATATAAATGTCCAAATCAATATCAAACTGATATCAATATCAATATCTAAATCAATCTCAATTCAATATCAATATCAATATCCAAATCAATATCAAATCGGTAACAATACCAATATCGAGATCAAATCAATATCAATATCCAATCGATATCCAATTGATGTCGCAATCAAACTCGATATCAAATCAGTGCCGGTCACTCCCCACACGCAGTTTTCCATCCCAAATTCTGTTTTCCATCCCAAATCCTCACTTTTCCACCCCAAATCCGCAGTTTTCCACCCCAAATCTGCAGTTTTCCACCCCAGATCTCCAGTTTTGCACCCCAAATCCTGTTTTCCCCCCGAAATCCGCAGTTTTCCACCCCAAATCCTGTTTTCCATCCCAAATCCGCAGTTTTCCATCCCAAATCCGCAGTTTTGCACCCCAAATCCTGTTTTCCGTCCCAAATCTGCAGTTTTCCACCCCAAATCTGCAGTTTTCCATCCCAAATCCTGTTTTCTATCCCAAATCCGCAGTTTTCCACCCCAAATCCTGTTTTCCATCCCAAATCCTGTTTTCCATCCCAAATCTGCAGTTTTCCACCCCAAATCCTGTTTTCCATCCCAAATCCGCAGTTTTCCACCCCAAATCCTGTTTTCCATCCCAAATCCTGTTTTCCATCCCAAATCTGCAGTTTTCCACCCCAAATCCGCAGTTTTCCTTCCCAAATCTGCAGTTTTCCACCCCAAATCTGCAGTTTTCCACCCCAAATCCGCAGTTTTCCTTCCCAAATCCGCAGTTTTCCACCCCAAATCTGCAGTTTTCCACCCAAATCCTGTTTTCCATCCCAAATCTGCACTTTCCTGCCCCAAATCCGCAGTTTTCCACCCCAAATCCGCAGTTTTCCACCCCAAATCCGCAGTTTTGCACCCCAAATCCTGTTTTCCATCCCAAATCCGCAGTTTTCCACCCCAAATCCGCAGTTTTCCATCCCAAATCCTGTTTTCCACTCCAAATCCGCACTTTCCCACCCAAAATCCGCAGTTTTCCACCCCAAATCCTCGGTTTTCCATCCCAAATCCGCAGTTTTCCGCCCCAAATCTGCAGTTTTGCACCCCAAATCCTGTTTTCCATCCCAAATCTGCAGTTTTCCGCCCCAAATCTGCAGTTTTGCACCCCAAATCCTGTTTTCCATCCCAAATCTGCAGTTTTCCATCCCAAATCATTTTTCTTCCCAAAATACTCTTTTCCACCCCAAATCCTGTTTTCCATCCCAAATCTGCAGTTTTTCACCCCAAATCCGCAGTTTTCCTTCCCAAATCCTCACTTTTCCACCCCAAATCCGCAGTTTTCCACCCCAAATCTGCAGTTTTGCACCCCAAATCCTGTTTTCCACCCCAAATCCTCAGTTTTCCACTCCAAACCCTCAATTTTCCACCCCAAATCCTGTTTTCCATCCCAAATCCGCAGTTTTCCACCCCAAATCTGCAGTTTTCCACCCCAAATCCGCAGTTTTGCACCCCAAATCCTGTTTTCCACCCCAAATCCGCAGTTTTCCATCCCAAATCCTGTTTTCCATCCCAAATCCGCAGTTTTCCACCCCAAATCCGCAGTTTTCCACCCCAAATCCTGTTTTCCATCCCAAATCCGCAGTTTTCCACCCCAATTCCACAGTTTTCCATCCCAAATCCTGTTTTCTATCCCAAATCCTCACTTTTCCCCCCACTTTTCCACCCCAAATCCCCACTTTTCCATCCCAAAATCCTCACTTTCCCACCCCAAATCCTCACTTTCCCACCCCAAATCCTCATCCTCAACACCCACAACGCAGATTTCAGCACCAATCCCCCATGTCAAGCCCCACTCCCTCCCGTTTTGGACACATTTGGGGGGTTCCAAACGCTTCTTTTGGGGTAAAAACCCCCTTTTTGAGGACCTAACCCCTCATTTTCAGCCCCAAAACCGCCGGTTTTAGGACTCGAAGCGTTTTCATGCCCGAATCCCGCTTTCAAACCCCACTTTTGGGGTCCAAAACCTCGTTTTTAGGGTCCAAATCCTGCGCTTGGACCCCACGCATCCCCTTGACCCCCTATGCCCCCCCCATAGACCCCTATAGAACCTCATAGGGCCCCCAAAGACACCACAGGACCCTAACACCCCCATGGACCCCATAGAACCCCAAAGCGACCAAAACCCCCCAAAATACCCCAAAACCCCCCAAAAGACCCCAAACCCCCCCCATATCCTTGTGTCTGCTCCCCCCCAACCTGCCCCCCCCCTCGCCCCCCAAATGTCCTTGTCCCCCCCCCCCCGTGACGCAGTGGCCTTGTCCTTGTCCTTGTCCCCACCCCATTGCCTTGGGTCCCCCCCCTCGGTGCTGACGTTGGGTCCTCCCACCCCACATCCCCCTTTAACCCTTCTATAGGACCCTATTGGGGACCCCCCCATGTCCCCCCCCCATAGGACCCTATTGGGGACTCCCCCCCACATCCCCCTTTAACCCTTCTATAGGACCCTATTGGGGACCCCCCCATGTCCCCCCCCCCATAGGACCCTATTGGGGACCCCCCCATGTCCCCCCCCCCATAGGATCCTATTGGGGACTCCCCCCCACATCCCCCTTTAACCCTTCTATAGGACCCTATTGGGGACCCCCCCATATCCCCCCTTAACCTCTCTAGAGGACCCTATTGGGGACCTCCGATGTCTCCCCCATAACCCCCCCCATAGGACCCTATTGGGTACCCCCCATAACCCCCCTTTAACCCTTCTATAGGACCCCTACTGAGGACCCCCCCCCATGTCCCCCCCCCCATATCCCCCCTTTATCCCTCCTATAGGACCCTATGGAGGTCCCCCCCCATGTCCCCCCAATGTCCCCCCCCATAGGACCCTAGTGGGCCCCCCCCCAAACCCCCCTTTAACCCTTCTATAGGACCCTATGGAGGTCCCCCCCCATAGGACCCTATTGGGGACCCCCCCAAATCCCCCTTTAACCCTCCTATAGGACCCCATGGAATCCCCCCCCATGTCCCCCCCAATGTCCCCCCCATAGGACCCTAGTGGGACCCCCCCAAATCCCCCTTTAACCCTCCTATAGGACCCCATGGAATCCCCCCCCATGTCCCCCCCAATGTCCCCCCCATAGGACCCTAGTGGGACCCCCCCAAACCCCCCTTTAACCCTCCTATAGGACCCTATGGAGTCCCCCCCCATGTCCTCCCAATGTCCCCCCCCCATAGTACCCTATTGGGACCCCCCCCAAACCCCCCTTTAACCCTCCTATAGGACCCCATGGAGTCTCCTCCCCATGTCCCCCCCCATAGGACCCTAGTGGCCCCCCCCATCCCCTTTTTAACCCTCCTATAGGACCCCATGGAGTCCCCCCCATGTCCCCCCCCATAGGACCCTAGTGGCCCCCCCATCCCCTTTTTAACCCTCCTATAGGACCCCATGGAGGTCCCCCCCCATGTCCCCCCATAGGACCCTAGTGGGCCCCCCCCCAAACCCCCCTTTAACCCCCCTATAGGACCCCATGGAGTCCCCCCATGTCCCCCCCCATAGTTACCCCAGTGGCCCCCCCACACCCCCTTTTAACCCTCCTACAGCCCCCTACCCCCCCCCAAATAAACACCCCCAAAGGGGCGTGGGGCGGAGCTTGTTGTGAGCCTGCCCTTAGTGGGTGTCCCCCCCCCTATTTAGACCCCATCGCACCCCTTTCCCCCCCCCCCCAGCCCCACACCAGCCCCACACCAGCCCCATGGCTGCCCACTGCTGCTGCTGCTGCTGCTGGGGGCGGCGCTGCTTGCGCTGGCGCTCTCCGGCCGCTGGGGGGCGCTGCTGCACCTCCTGCACCCGCAGGGGGCGCTGCACCTCGCCCGCCTCGCCCCGCCGCCGGGGGCCCGTCCTGCGCATGCGCGTGGGGGGGCGAGGTGAGTCCATTGACGGGGAAGGGGGGGGGGGGGTACCCCAAATCTGACCCTGACCCCCCCCTAATTCAACCCTTATAGACCCACCCCCACACCCTCTTTTTGGGGGCAACCCCAGTTTTGGGGTCCCCCCCCCATTTAGGTCCCTTTATTTCGCCCCACACACTTGGGTTCTGCCCCCGGAATTTTGGGGTACCCCCATTTGGGTTTTCACCTCTTATTTAGGGGTCCCCCCCATTTGGGTTCATCCTTCCCCTATTTTGGGGTCCCCCCCATTTGGGTCCCCCCCCTTATTTAGGGGTCCCCCCCATTTGAGTTCATCTCTCTCCTATCTTGGGGTCCCCCCCATTTGGGTTCATCCCTGCCCTATTTTGGGGTGCCCCCCCTATTTGAATCCCCCCCTCACTTTAGGGCCTCCCCTATGTGGGTTCCCCCCCCCTTACTTAGGGGTCCCCCCTATTTGGGTTCATCCTTCCCCTATTTTGGGGTCCCCCCCATTTGGGTTCATCCTTCCCCTATTTTGGGGTCCCCCCATTTGGGTCCCCCCCCTTATTTAGGGGTCCCCCCCATTTGAGTTCATCTCTCTCCTATCTTGGGGTCCCCCCCATTTGGGTTCATCCCTGCCCTATTTTGGGGTCCCCCCCCTATTTGAATCCCCCCCTCACTTTAGGGCCTCCCCTATGTGGGTTCCCCCCCCCTTACTTAGGGGTCCCCCCCATTTGGGTTCATCCCTCCCCTATTTGGGGTCCCCCCCCCTATTTGGGTCCGTCCCCCCCCCATTATTTAGGGGTCCCCCCTATTTTGGGGTCTCCCCAGCTTTGGGTGTCCCCCCCTATTTTGATCCCCTCCGCCCCCCACTTTGGGGTCCCACCCATTTGGGTCCCCCCCCTTATTTAGGGGTCCCCCCCATTTGGGTTCATCCCTGCCCTATTTTGGGGTCCCCCCCTATTTGAATCCCCCCCTCACTTTAGGGCCCCCCCTATGTGGGTCCCCCCCTATTTTGGGGTCTCCCCATCTTTGGGTCCCCCCCCCCATTTTAACCCCCTCCTCCCCCCCATCCCATTTTGGGTCCGTTTCCCCCACTTTGGGTCCGTTTCCCCCATTTTGGGTCCGTTTCCCCCATTTTGGGTCCGTTTCCCCATTTTGGGTCTGTTTCCCCCATTTTGGGGTCTGTTTCCCCCATTTTGGGTCCGTTTCCCCCACTTTGGGTCCGTTTCCCCCATTTTGGGGTCCATTTCCCCCCATTTTGGGTCCGTTTCCCCCCATTTGGGGTCTGTTTCCCCCCCATTTTGGGGTCTGTTTCCCCCCATTTTGGGTCCGTTTCCCCCATTTTGGGTCCGTTTCCCCCATTTTGGGTTCATTTCCCCCCCATTTTGGGTCCGTTTCCCCCCATTTTGGGTCCATTTCCCCCCATTTTGGGTCCATTTCCCCCATTTTGGGTCCATTTCCCCCCATTTTGGGTCCGTTTCCCCCCATTTTGGGTCCATTTCCCCCATTTTGGGTCCGTTTCCCCCCATTTTGGGTCCGTTTCCCCCCATTTTGGGTCCGTTTCCCCCATTTTGGGTCCGTTTCCCCCCATTTTGGGTCCATTTCCCCCCATTTTGGGGTCCATTTCCCCCCATTTTGGGTCCATTTCCCCCCATTTTGGGTCCATTTCCCCCCATTTTGGGTCCGTTTCCCCCATTTTGGGTCCGTTTCCCCCATTTTGGGTCCATTTCCCCCCATTTTGGGTCCATTTCCCCCCATTTTGGGTCCGTTTCCCCCATTTTGGGTCCATTTCCCCCATTTTGGGTCCGTTTCCCCCATTTTGGGTCCATTTCCCCCATTTTGGGTCCGTTTCCCCCATTTTGGGTCCATTTCCCCCATTTTGGGTCTATTTCCCCCCATTTTGGGTCCGTTTCCCCCCATTCTGGGTCCGTTTCCCCCCATTTTGGGTCCGTTTCCCCCATTTTGGGTCTGTTTCCCCCATTTTGGGGTCTGTTTCCCCCCAGTTTGGGTCCGTTTCCCCCACTTTGGGTCCGTTTCCCCCATTTTGGGGTCCATTTCCCCCCATTTTGGGTCCGTTTCCCCCCATTTGGGGTCTGTTTCCCCCCATTTTGGGGTCTGTTTCCCCCCATTTTGGGTCCGTTTCCCCCATTTTGGGTCCGTTTCCCCCATTTTGGGTTCATTTCCCCCCATTTTGGGTCCGTTTCCCCCCATTTTGGGTCCATTTCCCCCCATTTTGGGTCCATTTCCCCCATTTTGGGTCCATTTCCCCCCATTTTGGGTCCGTTTCCCCCCATTTTGGGTCCATTTCCCCCATTTTGGGTCCGTTTCCCCCCATTTTGGGTCCGTTTCCCCCCATTTTGGGTCCGTTTCCCCCATTTTGGGTCCGTTTCCCCCCATTTTGGGTCCATTTCCCCCCATTTTGGGGTCCATTTCCCCCCATTTTGGGTCCATTTCCCCCCATTTTGGGTCCATTTCCCCCCATTTTGGGTCCGTTTCCCCCATTTTGGGTCCATTTCCCCCATTTTGGGTCCGTTTCCCCCATTTTGGGTCCGTTTCCCCCATTTTGGGTCCATTTCCCCCCATTTTGGGTCCATTTCCCCCCATTTTCGGTCCGTTTCCCCCATTTTGGGTCCATTTCCCCCATTTTGGGTCCGTTTCCCCCATTTTGGGTCCATTTCCCCCATTTTGGGTCCGTTTCCCCCATTTTGGGTCCATTTCCCCCATTTTGGGTCCGTTTCCCCCCATTTTGGGTCCGTTTCCCCCCATTCTGGGTCCGTTTCCCCCCATTTTGGGTCCGTTTCCCCCATTCTGGGTCCGTTTCCCCCCATTTTGGGTCCGTTTCCCCCATTCTGGGTCCATTTCCCCCATTTTGGGTCCGTTTCCCCCATTTTGGGTCCGTTTCCCCCATTTTGGGTCCGTTTCCCCCATTTTGGGTCCATTTCCCCCATTTTGGGTCCGTTTCCCCCCATTCTGGGTCCATTTCCCCCATTTTGGTTCCGTTTCCCCCATTTTGGGTCCATTTCCCCCATTTTGGGTCCATTTCCCCCATTTTGGGTCCATTTCCCCCCATTTTGGGTCCATTTCCCCCATTTTGGGTCCGTTTCCCCCATTTTGGGGTCCGTTTCCCCCTATTTTGGGTCCGTTTCCCCCATTTTGGGTCCGTTTCCCCCATTTTGGGTCCGTTTCCCCCATTTTGGGTCCGTTTCCCCCATTTTGGGTCCATTTCCCCCATTTTGGGTCCGTTTCCCCCATTTTGGGTCCGTTTCCCCCATTTTGGGTCCATTTCCCCCCATTTTGGGTCCATTTCCCCCCATTTTGGGTCCGTTTCCCCCATTTTGGGTCCGTTTCCCCCATTTTGGGTCCATTTCCCCCCATTTTGGGTCCGTTTCCCCCATTTTGGGTCCATTTCCCCCCATTTTGGGTCCGTTTCCCCCATTTTGGGTCCGTTTCCCCCATTTTGGGTCCGTTTCCCCCTATTTTGGGTCCGTTTCCCCCATTTTGGGTCCATTTCCCCCATTTTGGGTCCGTTTCCCCCATTTTGGGTCCGTTTCCCCCATTTTGGGTCCGTTTCCCCCATTTTGGGTCCATTTCCCCCATTTTGGGTCCATTTCCCCCATTTTGGGTCCATTTCCCCCCATTTTGGGTCCATTTCCCCCATTTTGGGTCCATTTCCCCCATTTTGGGTCCGTTTCCCCCTATTTTGGGTCCGTTTCCCCCATTTTGGGTCCATTTCCCCCATTTTGGGTCCATTTCCCCCATTTTGGGTCCATTTCCCCCCATTTTGGGTCCGTTTCCCCATTTTGGGTCCGTTTCCCCCATTTTGGTTCCGTTTCCCCCATTTTGGGTCCGTTTCCCCCCATTTTGGGTCCATTTCCCCCATTTTGGGTCCATTTCCCCCATTTTGGGTCCGTTTCCCCCCATTTTGGGTCCGTTTCCCCCCATTTTGGTTCCGTTTCCCCCCATTTTGGTTCCGTTTCCCCCATTTTGGGTACGTTTCCCCCATTTTGGGTCCATTTCCCCCCATTTTGGGTCCGTTTCCCCCCATTTTGGGTCCGTTTCCCCCCATTTTGGTTCCGTTTCCCCCCATTTTGGTTCCGTTTCCCCCATTTGGGTCCATTTCCCCCCATTTTGGGGTCCGTTTCCCCCCATTTTGGGGTCTCTCCCCCAGATTTGCTGGTCCTGAGCTCGGCCGCCACCATCCGGGAGGCGCTGGCCCGGCACTGCGGGGACTGGTTGGGGCGGCCCCCGAGCTACCTGGGTAATGGGGGGGCTATGGGGCTGGGGGGGTCTATGGGGATGGAGCGGTCTATGGGGATGGGGGAGGTCTATGGGGATGGGGGGGTCTATGGGGATGGGGGTTATGGGGATGGGGGGGTCTATGGGGATGGAGGGGTCTATAGGGCTGGGGGATCTATGGGGATGGGGGGGTCTATGGGGCTGGAGGGGTCTATGGGGCTGGGGGAGGTCTATGGGGCTGGGGGGATCTATGGGAATGGGGGGGTCTATGGGGATGGGGGGGGTCTATGGGGCTGGGGGGTCGATGGGGCTGGAGGGGTCTATGGGGCTGGGGGTTATGGGGCTGGGGGGATGCATGGGGCTGGGGGGGATCCATGCGGCTGGGGGGGGGTCTATGGGGCTGGGGGGGTCTATGGGGATGGGGGGTCTATGGGGATGGGGGGCTCTATGGGGATGGGGGGTCTATGGGGATGGGGGGTCTATGGGGATCGGGGGTCTATGGCGCTGGGGGGGGTTATGGGGCTAAGGGAGGTCTATGGGGCTGGGGGGGATGCATGGGGATGGAGGGGTTATGGGGGCTGGGGGGGGTCTATGGGGATGGGGGGGGTCTATGGGGCTGGGGGGGGTCTATGGGGCTGGGGGAGATGTATGGGGCTTCAGGGGTCTATGGGGCTGGGGGGATCCATGGGGCTGTGGGGGTCTATGGTGGGGTCTATGGGGCTAGGGGGGATCTATGGCGCAGGGGATGTTATGGGGTTTATGGGGCTGGGGGGGGGTCTATGGGGCTGAGAAGGATCTATGGGGCTGGGTGATCTATAGGGCTGGGGGCTGTCTATGGGACCGGGGGGGTCTATGGGCTGGGGGAGGGTCTATTGGGCTGCGGGGGGTTATGGGGCTGGGGGACCTGTGGAACTGGGGGCGTCTATGGGGCTGGGGGTCTCTATAGGGCTCTATGGGGTCTCTCTGGGTCTCTCTGGGGTCTCTCGGGGTCTCTCTGGGGTCTCTATGGGGTCCCTATGTGTCTCTATGTGTCTCTATGGGGTCTCTATGTGTCTCTATGGGTCTCTATGGGGTCTCTATGGGGTCTCTATGGGTCTCTATGGGTCTCTATGGGTCTCTATGGGGTCTCTATGGGTCTCTATGTGTCTCTATGGGTCTCTATGGGGTCTCTATGTGTCTCTATGGGTCTCTATGTGTCTCTATGGGTCTCTATGGGGTCTCTATGGTCTCTATGGGTCTCTATGGGGTCTCTATGGGGTCTCTATGGGTCTCTATGGGTCTCTATGGGTCTCTATGTCTCTCTATGGGTCTCTATGGGTCTCTATGTCTCTCTCTGGGTCTCTATGGATCTCTATGGGTCTCTATGTCTCTCTATGGGTCTCTATGGGTCTCTATGGGTCTCTATGTCTCTCTATGGGTCTCTATGGGTCTCTATGTCTCTCTCTGGGTCTCTATGGATCTCTATGGGTCTCTATGTCTCTCTATGGGTCTCTATGGGTCTCTATGGGGTCTCTATGGGTCTCTATGGGTCTCTATGGGTCTCTATGTCTCTCTATGGGTCTCTATGGGTCTCTATGTCTCTCTATGTCTCTCTATGTCTCTCTATGTCTCTCTATGTGTCTCTATGGGTCTCTATGTGTCTCTATGTGTCTCTATGTGTCTCTATGGGTCTCTATGGGTCTCTATGTGTCTCTATGGGTCTCCATGGGTCTCTATGTGTCTCTATGGGTCTCCATGGGTCTCTATGTGTCTCTATGGGTCTCTGTGGGTCTCTATGTCTCTCTCTGGGTCTCTATGTCTCTCTATGGGTCTCTATGGGTCTCCATGGGTCTCTCTGGGTCCCTTTCCCCAGCCCCATTGGTGTCGCGGGGGGGTCAGGACCTGGCGCTCGGGGCCCCCACCCCGGGCTGGCGGCTGCAGCGCGCGGCCACGCGGGGGGCGCTGGCGAGGGCGGGGCCACGGCTGGGGGCGGAGCTACAGAAAACGGGGCGTGGCCTCGTGGAGGTGAGCGACAGCCCCGGGGGGACCCATAGAGACCCATGGAGACCCATAGAGACCCCATAGAGACCCATAGCGACCCATAGAGACCCATAGAGACACATAGAGACCCCATAGAGACCCCATAGAGACCCATAGAGACCCATAGAGACCCCATAGAGACCCATAGAGACACATAGAGACCCCATAGAGACCCATAGAGACCCCATAGAGACCCCATAGAGACCCCATAGAGACCCATAGCGACCCATAGAGACCCATAGAGACACATAGAGACCCCATAGAGACCCCATAGAGACCCATAGAGACCCATAGAGACCCCATAGAGACCCATAGAGACACATAGAGACCCCATAGAGACCCATAGAGACCCCATAGAGACCCCATAGAGACCCCATAGAGACACATAGAGACCCATAGAGACCCATAGAGACCCCATAGAAACCCATAGATACCCATAGAGACCCCATTACCCCCATAGACCCCCCAATATCCCCATAGGCCCCCCCATTACCCCCATAGCCCTCCCAATAACCCTCATTGACGCCCCATGATCCCCCCATAGACCCCCCAATACCCCCCATAGACCCCCATAGACCCCCCATAGATCCCCCAATACCCCCCCACAGACCCCCCCATAGACCCCCATAGACCCACCCATAGATCCCTCCATAGACCCCCCAATACCCCCCATAGACCCCCCCATAGATCCCCCCATAGGCCCCCCAATACCCCCATAGACCCCCCAATATCCCCATAGACCCCCATTACCCCCATAGACCCCCCCATAGACCCCCATTACCCCCATAGACCCCTCCATTGCTCCCCATAGACCCCCCCATAGACCCCCCCCATAACCCCCTTTCCCCCCCCCCCCCAGGAGCTCCTTTCCCACGGGGGGGCCCCCCTGGACCCCTTTGAGGTCTTCGCCTTCCACACGTGCAGCACCATCGGGGGCCTCATCTTTGGGGACCTGGTAACGGGGGGGGACCCCAACATTGGGGGGGGCCCAAATATTGGGGGGGAACCAAAATGGGGGGGCCCTAAATGGGGGAGACCCCAAAATTGGGGGGGAACCAAAATGGGGGGGAACTAAAATGGGGGGGACCCAAAAATTGGGGGGGAACCAAAATGGGGGGGAACCAAAATGGGGGGGGACCCAAAATTGGGGGGGAACCAAAATGGGGGGGAACTAAAATGGGGGGGACCCAAAATGGGGGGGAACCAAAATGGGGGGGGACCCAAAATGGGGGGGCCCTAAATGGGGGAGACCCCAAAATTGGGGGGGAACCAAAATTGGGGGGAACCAAAATGGGGGGGGACCCAAAAATTGGGGGGCAATCAAAAGGGGGGGGACCCAAAAATTGGGGGGGGGGCCAAAATGGGGGGGAACCAAAATGGGGGGAACCAACATTGGGGGGGACCCAACACTGGGGGGGACCCTAAAATTGGGGGGGAACCAAACATTGGGGGGGGACCCAAAATTGGGGGGGACCCAACATTGGGGGGCACCCTAAAGTGGGGGGGACCCTAAGTTGGGGGGACCCTAAATGGGGGAGGGGACCCAACATTGGGGGGGGACCCTAAATGGGGGGGGGGAACACCCTAAATGGGGGGAACCAAACATTGGGGGGGAACCCAACATTGGGGGTGGACCCTAAATAGGGGGGGACCCAAAATAGGGGGGACCCAATATTGGGGGGGACCCTAAAAAGGGGGGACCCTAAAGTGGGGGGGGACCCTAAAGAGGGGGGACCCTAAATGGGGGGGGAACCCAACACTGGGGTGGGACCCAACATTGGGGGGGGGACCCTAAAGTGGGGGGGGACCCTAAATAGGGGGGACCCTAAAGTGGGGGGACCCTAAATGGGGGAGGGGACCCTAAAGGGGGGGGGGAGCAACATTGGGGGGGGGACACCTAAATGGGGGTGGGGGAGGGGTGGGTCTGGGGGTTCCCATTGCCCCGCCCCCCCCAGCTCCCCCCCCAGGCCGAGGTCCGGGCCTTCACCCGCTGCGTCCTGGAGCTGCTGGAGCTGTGGGGGAGGGGCTCGCTGCGGGCCCTGGAGGTGGTGCCCGTGCTGAGGGTGAGGGGGGAGGGGATCTATGGGGCTGGGGGGGGGGATGTGGGGCTGGGGGGATCTATGGGGCTGGAGGTATCTATGGGGATGGGGAGGATCTATGGGGCTGGGGGGATCTATGGGGCTGGGGGGGGGATGTGGGGCTGGGGAGGATGTGGGGCTGGAGGGTTTAAAGGGCTGGGGGGGATCTGTGGGGCTGGAGGTATCTATGGGGATGGGGAGGATCTATGGGGCTGGGGGGGGGATGTGGGGCTGGGGAGGATGTGGGGCTGGAGGGTTTAAAGGGCTGGGGGGGATCTGTGGGGCTGGAGGTATCTATGGGGATGGGGAGGATCTATGGGGCTTGGGGAATCTATGGGGCTGGGGGGGGGATGTGGGGCTGGGGAGGATGTGGGGCTGGAGGGTTTAAAGGGCTGGGGGGGATCTGTGGGGCTGGGGGGATCTATGGGGATGGGGGGGATGTGGGGATGGGGGTGGGGAGGATCTATGGGGCTGGTTGGGGGGGGCTGGGGAGGATGTGGGGCTGGAGGGTCTAAAGGGCTGGGGGGGATCTGTGGGGTTGGGGGGATCTATGGGGATGGGGGGGATCTGTGGGGCTTGGGGGATCTATGGGGATGGGGGGGATGTGGGGATGGGGGTCGGGAGGATCTATGGGACTGAGAAGGATCTATGGGGCTGAGGAGGATCTATGGGGCTCGGGGAATCTATGGGGCTGAGGGGGGGATGTGGGGCTGGGGGGACCTATGGGGCTGGTTGGGGGGGGGCTGGGGAGGATGTGGGGCTGGAGGGTCTAAAGGGCTGGGGGGGATCTGTGGGGCTGGGGGGATCTATGGGGATGGGGGGGATGTGGGGCTTGGGATCCGTGGGCCTGGGGGGATCTCTATGCGTCCTAGGGTGTCTCTATGGGTCCCATTGGGTCTCTATGGGTCCTGTTCGGGTCTCTAGGGGTCCTATTGGCGTCCCTATGGGTCCCATTGGGGTCTCTGTGGGTCCCTATGGGTCCCGTTCGGGTCTCTGTGGGTCTCTATGGGTCCCTATGGGTCCCGTTCGGGTCTCTGTGGGTCTCTATGGGTCCCTATGGGTCCCGTTCGGGTCTCTATGGGGTCTCTATGGGTCCGGGTCTCCCCCTCTGGGTCCCCCCTCAGGCCCTGCCCCACCCGGGGCTGCGGAAGCTTCTGGAGCTCGTGGAGCTGCGGGATGCATTCGTGGAGGCCCAGATCCGGAAGCACGAGGTGGGGGGGGACCCCAATGTCCATGGGGGGGGACCCAATATCAATGGGGGGGCACCCAATGTCCATGGGGGGACCCCAATGTCTATGGGGGGGACCCAATATCAATGGGGGGGGCACCCAATGTCTATGGGGGGGACCCCAATGTCTATGGGGGGGACCCAATATCAATGGGGGGGGACACTCAATGTCAATGGGGGGGACCCCAATATCAATGGGGGGGACCCAATGTCTATGGGGGGGACCCCAATGTCTATGGGGGACCCAATATCAATGGGGGGGGGACCCCAATGTCTATGGGGGGGGACCCAATATCAATGGGGGGGACCCCAATGTCTATGGAGGGACCCCAATGTCTATTAGGGGGGACCCAATGTCCATGGATGGGACCCCAATGTCCATGGTGGGGGGACCCCAATGCCAATGGGGGGACCCCAATGTCCATGGGGAGGACCCAATGTCTATGGAGGGACCCCAATGTCTATTAGGGGGGACCCAATGTCCATGGTGGGGGGACCCCAATGTCCATGGGGAGGACCCAATGTCCATGGTGGGGGGACCCCAATGTCAATGGGGAGGACCCTATGTCTGGGCGGGGACCCCAATGTCTATGGGGGGGACCCAATATCAATGGGGGGACCCCAATGTCCATGAGGGACCCAATGTCTATGGGGGGACCCCAATGTCTATGGGTGACCCCAATGTCTATTAGGGGGGACCCAATGTCTATGGATGGGACCCCAATGTCAATGGGGAGGACCCAATATCAATGGGGGGTACCCCAATGTCTATTAGGGGGGACCCAATGTCCATGGGGGTGACCCCAATGTCTATGGGGGGGACCCAATATCAATGGGGGGACCCCAATGTCCATGGGGGACCCAATGTCTATGGGGGGACCCCAATGTCTATGGGGGACCCCAATGTCTATTAGGGGGGACCCAATGTCCATGGGGGTGACCCCAATGTCAATGGGGAGGACCCAATATCAATGGGGGGGACCCCAATGTCTATTAGGGGGGACCCAATGTCCATGGGGGTGACCCCAATGTCCATGGGGGGCCCCCAGTGCCCTTGGCACCCATTGGCCCCGCTGTGCCCCCCCCCCCCCCCAGGAGTGCCCATCCCCCCCCCGGGACACGGTGCTGGGGGCCCTGCGGGACCCCTCGCGGCCGGGCCCCCCCCTGAGCCCCCCCGCCTGCACATGGCCCTCGTGGACCTCTTCATCGGCGGCACCGAGACCACGGCGGCCGCCCTGGCCTGGGCCATCGCCTTCCTGCTGCACCGGCCCGAGGTACCGCGGCGACCGGGGACATCCGGGGCCATCCGTGTCCATTCACGTCCATCCATGCCCATCTGTGTCCATCCATGTCCCATCCGTGTCCATTCACGTCCATCCATGCCCATCTGTGTCCATTCACGTCCATCCATGCCCATCTGTGTCCATCCATGTCCCATCCGTGTCCATCCGTGTCCATCCGTGTCCATCTGTGTCCATCCATGTCCCATCCGCGTCCATCCGTGTCCATCTGTGTCCATCCACGTCCATCCGTGTCCATCCGTGTCCATCCGTGTCCATCTGTGTCCATCCGTGTCCATCTGTGTCCATCTGTGTCCATCCATGTCCCATCCGTGTCCATCCGTGTCCATCTGTGTCCATCTGTGTCCATCCATGTCCCATCCGCGTCCATCCGTGTCCATCTGTGTCCATCCACGTCA
>NW_026893434.1:0-79326 GCF_033815535.1 Pezoporus flaviventris | reverse complement strand
TCCCCATACCCCACACCCCCCCATACCCCATACCCCATATGACCCCATACCCCACACCCCATACCCCCACACCCCCCATACCCCATATCCACACCCCACACCCCATACCCCACACCCCCCACCCCATACCCCACACCCCCCATACCCCATACCCCATATGACCCATACCCCACACCCCATACCCCACACCCCCCATACCCCACACCCCCCATACCCCACACCCCCCATACCCCACACCCCCCATACCCCACACCCCACACCCCCCATACCCCACACCCCCCATACCCCATATCCCACACCCCACACCCCCCATACCCCATATCCCACACCCCACACCCCCCATACCCCATATCCCATACCCCCCATACCCCACACCCCATATGACCCATACCCCACACCCCACACCCCACACCCCACACCCCATACCCCATCCCCCCACCCCCCCGCTGCCCCTCTCACCTTCCCCCCCTGCAGCCTCACTCTGTCCCCCAGCTGCATGCCGAGGCAGAGCAGGACGCTGTTCCCGGGCAGGTTGTCGTAGTTGGGCAGGGTGACCCTGGGCAGGCTGCAGCTCAGCGGCACCGCTTCCTCCAGCAGCCGCCGCAGCTCCCGGGCCACCAGCGCCGCCTCCGCCTTGTCCAGGGCCATGTCCGTGGGGTCCGGCACCACCTCCGCCGCCACCTGACCCTTGCTGTTCTGTGGGGCAAGGGGGACGGGGAGGGCTGGGGGGGCTATGGGGGGGCTATGGGGGGCTATGGGGGGGCTATGGGTGCTATGGGGGGGCTATGGGGAGCCTATGGGGGGCTATGGGGGGGCTATGGGGAGCCTATGGGGGGGCTATGGGGGGCTATGGGGAGCCTATGGGGGGGCTATGGGGGGGCTATGGGGGGGCTATGGGGGGGCTATGGGGAGCCTATGGGGGGGCTATGGGGGGGGCTATGGGGGGCTATGGGGGGGCTATGGGGGGGCTATGGGGGGCTATGGGGGGGCTATGGGGGGGCTATGGGGAGCCTATGGGGGGCTATGGGGGGGCTATGGGGGGCTATGGGGGGGCTATGGGGGGGCTATGGGGGGCTATGGGGGGCTATGGGGGGGCTATGGGGGGGCTATGGGGAGCCTATGGGGGGGCTATGGGGGGCTATGGGGGGGCTATGGGGGGCTATGGGGGGGGCTATGGGGGGGCTATGGGGGGCTATGGGGAGCCTATGGGGGGCTATGGGGGGGCTATGGGGAGCCTATGGGGGGGCTATGGGGGGGGCTATGGGGGGGCTATGGGGAGCCTATGGGGGGCTATGGGGGGGCTATGGGGGGGCTATGGGGGGCTATGGGGAGCCTATGGGGGGGCTATGGGGGGCCTATGGGTGCTGTGGGGACTGGGAGGCTATGGGGAGCCTATGGGGAGCCTATGGGTGCTATGGGGAGCCTATGGGTGCTGTGGCGACTGGGGGGACTGGGAGCCTATGGGGAGCCTATGGGGAGCCTATCCCCTATAGCCCCCTATAGTACCTATATTCCCTACAGCCCCCTGTAGCCCCCATATCCCCTATAGCTCTTATAGCCCTATAGCCCCCCATAGTCCCCATATCCCCTATAGCTCTTATAGCCCTATCACCCCCCATAGTCCCCATATCCCCTATAGCCCCTATAGCTCTTACAGCCCTATCGCCCCCCATAGTCCCCATATCCCCTATAGCCCCTACAGCTCTTATAGCCCTATCGCCTCCCATAGTCCCCATATCCCCTATAGCCCTTATAGCCCTATCGCCCCCCATAGTCCCCATATTGCCTATAGCCCCAATAGCTCTTATAGCCCTATAGCCCCCTATAGTTCTTATAGCCCTATCACCCCCCATAGTCCCCATATTGCCTATAGCCCCTATAGCTCTTATAGCCCTATAACCCCCTATAGCTCTTATAGCCCTACCGCCCCCATAGTCCCCATATCCCCTATATCCCCCATATCCCCATCGCCCCCATAGTCCCCATATCCCCTATATCCCCCATATCCCCATCACCCCCATAGTCCCCACATCCCCTATATCCCCCATATCCCCATTGCCCCCATAGTCCCCATATCCCCTATATCCCCCATATCCCCATATCCCCATATCCCCTATATCCCCCATATCCCCATCGCCCCATAGTCCCCACATCCCCTATATCCCCCATATCCCCATTGCCCCCATAGTCCCCATATCCCCTATATCCCCCATATCCCCATATCCCCATATCCCCTATAGCCCCCCATATCCCCATCGCCCCCCATACCCCCCTGTCCCCCCGGAGCGCCCCATACCCGCATGGCGGGGTCCGCGCCGTGCTCCAGGAGGCAGCGCACGGCGCCCAGGCAGAGGTTGGAGGCGGCGATGTGCAGCGCGGTGCCGTGGCTGAAGTCACTGCAGGTGGAGTGCAGGACTGGGGGGGAAAGGGGCACGGGGACCCCCGGCCTCAGCCCGTGGGGGAACCCCAAGGGGCTCACCCCATGGTATCAACCCTAGGGAGCCCCATGGCATCACCCCATGGCATCACCCCATGGCATCACCCCAATGGGAGCCCCATGGCATCACCCCATGGTATCAACCCTAGGGAGCCCCATGGCATCACCCCAATGTCCTCTATGGGAGCCCCATGGCATCACCCCAATGTCCTCTATGGAGCCCCATGGCATCACCTCATGGTATCACCCCTAGGGAGCCCCATGGCATCACCCCTAGGGGAGCCCCATGGCATCACCCCATGGCATCAACCCTAGGGAGCCCCATGGCATCACCCCATGGTATCAACCCCTAGGGAGCCCCATGGCATCACCCCATGGCATCACCCCTAGGGAGCCCCATGGCATCACCTCTATGGGAGCCCCATGGCATCACCCCATGGCATCACCCCAATGGGAGCCCCCATGGCATCACCCCATGGCATCACCCCTAGGGAGCCCCATGGAATCACCCCAATGGAGCCCCATGGAATCACCCCAATGGGAGCCCCATGGCATCACCTCATGGCATCACCCCTAGGGAGCCCCATGGAATCACCCCAATGGGAGCCCCATGGCATCACCCCATGGCATCAACCCCTAGGGGAGCCCCATGGCATCACCCCATGGCATCACCCCTAGGGGAGCCCCATGGCATCACCCCTATGGGAGCCCCCTGGCATCACCCCTAGGGGACCCCCATGGCATCACCTCATGGCATCAACCCTAGGGAGCCCCATGGCATCACCCCAATGGGAGCCCCCCGGCATCACCCCATGGCATCATCCCTAGGGGAACCCCATGGCATCTCCCCAATGCGCTCACCCCTAGGGGACCCCCATGGCATCACCCCATGGCATCACCCCTAGGGAAGCCCCATGGCATCACCCCATGGCATCACCCCCTAGGGGAGCCCCATGGCATCACCCCAATGGGAGCCCCATGGCATCACCCCTATGTCCTCTATGGGAGTCCCATGGCATCACTCCAATGTCCTCTATGGGAGCCCCATGGAATCACCCCAATGTGCTCACCCCAATGGGAGCCCCACGGCATCACCCCTATGGGACCCCCATGGCATCACCCCAATGTGCTCACCCCTAGAGGAGCCCCATGGCATCACCCCAATGTGCCCTATGGGAGCCCCATGGCATCACCCCAATGTGCACACCCCTATGGGACCCCCATGGCATCACCCCAATGTGCTCACCCCTATGAGACCCCCATGGCATCACCCCAGTGTGCATTATGGGAGTCCCATGGCATCACCCCAATGTGCTCACCCCTAGGGGAGCCCCATGGCATCACCCCAATGTTCCCTATGGGACCCCCATGGCATCACCTCAATGTCTCCTATGGGAACCCCATGGCATCACCCCAATGTCCCCTAGGGGAGCCCCATGGCATCACCCCAATGTGCACACCCCTATGGGACCCCCATGGCATCACCCCAATGTCCCCTATGGGACCCCCATGGCATCACCTCAATGTCTCCTATGGGAACCCCATGGCATCACCCCAATGTGCCCTATGGGACCCCCATGGCATCACCCCAGTGTGCCCTATGGGAGCCCCATGGCATCACCCCAGTGTGCCCTATGGGAGCCCCATGGCATCACCCCAATGTGCACACCCCTATGGGACCCCCATGGCATCACCCCAATGTCCTCACCCCCACGGGACCCCCACGGCCTGTGCCCACGGTGGCACCCCAATGTCCTTATCCCCTGGAGCCCCCCATCTCTTGTCCCCATTGCACCCAATGTCCTCATCCCCTGTGGGACCCCCATGTCCTCTCCCCACGGACCCCAACGTCCTTATCCCTTGGGGACCCCCACGGCCTGCCCCTTGAGGACCCCAAATGCCCTGTCCCCATTGCACCCCACGCCCTGCCCCATGGACCCCCTGCCCTCACCTCGGGGCGCTGCTGCCCGCAGCAGGGTGCGGATGAGCTCGGGGACGTCGAAGTAGGCGGCGTAGTGCAGGGCGTTCATGTGGGTCCAGCGGCTGCGCAGCGTCACGTCGCCCCCCAGCGCCAGCAGCCGCGTGGACAGGCGGACGGCGGCCGCGGGGTCCCCTATGGGGAGATGTGGGGCTGTGGGGTACTGGGCTATGGGGCTGTGGGGTACGGGGCTATGGGGCACAGGGACACGTACCCACGCCGTGGGCCCCGGCCTTGCAGGCGTAGTGCAGGAGCGTCATGTCCGTCAGGCCGTCACGGTCGTTCACGTGGCAGCCGCGGCGCAGGATCTGACCCGTTAACAAGTACACGTTGGTTACACACCAGTTACACGTTGGTTACACACCAGTTACACACTGGTTACACACCGGTTACACACCAGTTACACGTTGGTTACACACCAGTTACACACTGGTTACACACCGGTTACACACCAGTTACACGTCGGTTACACACCAGTTACACACTGGTTACACACCAGTTACACACTGGTTACACACCGGTTACACACCAGTTACACACTGGTTACACACCGGTTACACACCAGTTACACACTGGTTACACACCAGTTACACACTGGTTACACACCGGTTACACACCAGTTACACGTCGGTTACACACCGGTTACACACCAGTTACACGTCGGTTACACATCAGTTACACACCAGTTAAACATCAGTTACACATCCGTTACACACCAGTTACACATCAGTTACACACTGGTTACACACCGGTTACACACCAGTTACACGTCGGTTACACACCGGTTACACACTGGTTACACACCGGTTACACACCAGTTACACGTCGGTTACACACCCAGTTACACACTGGTTACACACCGGTTACACACCCAGTTACACGTCGGTTACACACCAGTTACACACTGGTTGTTTACACACTGGTTCACACCAGTTACACGTCGGTTACAACCGGTTACACACTGGTTACACACCGGTTACACACCAGTTACACACCAGTTACACATCACTTACACACCAGTTACACATCAGTTACACATCCGTTACACACCAGTTACACATCGGTTACACATCAGTTACACATCAGTTACACACCGGTTACACATCAGTTACACACTGGTTTACACATCTGTTACACACTGGTTACACATACACACTGGTTACACATCAGTTACACACTGGTTACACATCGGTTACACACCTGTTATACATCAGTTATACACTGGTTACACATCAGTTACACACTGGTTACACATCAGTTACACACTGGTTACACATCAGTTACACACTGGTTACACATCAGTTATACACTGGTTACACATCAGTTACACACTGGTTACACATCAGTTACACATCCGTTACACACCAGTTACACATCGGTTACACACCAGTTAGACATCAGTTATACACTGGTTACACATCAGTTACACACTGGTTACACATCAGTTATACACTGGTTACACATCGGTTACACACCAGTTAGACATCAGTTATACACTGGTTACACATCAGTTACACACTGGTTACACATCAGTTATACACTGGTTACACATCAGTTACACACTGGTTACACATCAGTTACACACTGGTTACACATCAGTTATACACTGGTTACACATCAGTTACACACTGGTTACACATCAGTTATACACTGGTTACACATCAGTTATACACTGGTTACACACCAGTTACACATCAGTTACACATCGGTTACACACTGGTTACACATCAGTTACACATCTGTTACACACTGGTTACACATCAGTTACACACTGGTTACACATCAGTTACACATCAGTTACACACTGGTTACACATCAGTTACACATCAGTTACACACTGGTTACACATCAGTTACACACTGGTTACACATCAGTTACACACTGGTTACACACCAGTTACACATCAGTTACACACTGGTTACACACCGGTTACACATCAGTTACGCACCGGTTACACATCAGTTACATGTCGGTTACACACCGGTTACACACCGGTTACACATCAGTTACACACTGGTTACACATCGGTTACACATCAGTTACACATCAGTTACACATCCATTACACACCGGTTACACATCGGTTACACACCGGTTACACACTGGTTACACATCAGTTACACACTGGTTACACACCGTTACACATCAGTTACACACCAGTTACACACTGGTTACACATCAGTTACACATCAGTTACACACAGTTACACATCAGTTACACATCGGTTACACACTGGTTACACACCGGTTACACATCAGTTACACATCGGTTACACACTGGTTACACACCGGTTACACATCAGTTACACATCAGTTACACACTGGTTACACACTGGTTACACATCTGTTGCACACCAGTTACACACCAGTTACATATCAGTTACACACCGGTTACACACCAGTTACACACCAGTTACACACTGGTTACACATCAGTTACACATCAGTTACACACCAGTTACACACCAGTTACACATCAGTTACACATCAGTTACACACCGGTTACACATCCGTTATACACCGGTTACACATCAGTTACACATCAGTTACACACCAGTTACACACCGGTTACACACCGGTTACACACCGGTTACACATCAGTTACACATCAGTTACACATCAGTTACACACCGGTTACACATCCGTTATACACCGGTTACACATCGGTTACACACTGGTTACACATCAGTTACACATCAGTTACACATTAGTTACACACTGGTTACACATCCGTTACACACCAGTTACACATCAATTACACACTGGTTACACACTGGTTACACATCTGTTACACACTGGTTACACATCAGTTACACACTGGTTACACACCGGTTACACATCAGTTACACACTGGTTACACACCAGTTACACACCAGTTACACATCGATTACACACCCGTTACACCACAGTTACATCCCAGTTACACACCCGTTACACATCAGTTACACATCAGTTACATACTCCACACCAGTTACACATCAGTTACACCACAGTTACATCCCAGTTACATACTACACACCAGTTACACCACAATAACACCCCAGTAAGACACCACACACCAGTTACACCCTAGTTACGCACCAGCAGATACCAGTTACACACCAGATACACCCCAGTTACACACTACACAGCAGTTACACACCAGTTACACCCTAAGTACACACTAGGACACACCAGTTACACATAGGTACAACAGCTGTAACACCAGTTACACACCAGTTACACACCAGTACAAGCACTACATAGCAGTTACATACTAATTACACGGCAGTTACACCTCAAGTAGAAACCAGTACACCAGTTACACACCAGTACAACAGTTACACAGCAGTTACACACCAGTACAACTATCACACCAGTTACACAGCACTATAACACCAGTTACACACAGGTACAACAGCTGTAACACAGTTACACAGCAGTACCACAGCTATCACACCAGTTACACACCAGTACAACTATAACACCAGTCACACACCAGTTACACACCAGTACAACTATAACACCAGTTACACACAGGTACAACAACTGTGACACCAGTTACACATAGGTACAACAGCTATAACACCAGTTACACACCAGTTACACACCAATACAACTGTAACACCAGTTACACATAGGTACCACAACTGTAACACCAGTTACACACCAGTACAACTGTAACACCAGTTACACACAGGTACAACAGCTGTAACACCAGTTACACATAGGTACAACAGCTATAACACCAGTTACACCCCAGTCACACCCCAGTTGCACACCAGTTACACAACTATACCACCAGTTACACCCCAGTTACACAACTATAACACCAGTTACACCCCAGTTACACAACTATAACACCAGTTACACACCAGTTGCACACCAGTTGCACAACAGTACCACAGCTATAACCAGTTACACCCCAGTTACACAACTATAACACCAGTTACACACCAGTTGTACACCAGTTACACACCAGTTGCACACCAGTACCAGCTATAACCAGTTACACACCAGTTACACCCCAGTTACACAACTATAACACCAGTTACACACCAGTTGCACACCAGTTACACAGCAGTACCACAGCTATAACCAGTTACACACCAGTTACACACCAGTTACACCCCAGTTACACCCCAGTTGCACACCAGTACTACAGCTATAACCAGTTACACACCAGTTACACACCAGTTACACACCAGTTACACACCAGTACTACAGCTATAACCAGTTACACACCAGTTACACACGTTGCACACCAGTTGCACAGCAGTACCACAGCTATAACCAGTTACACACCAGTTACACCCCAGTTACACAACTATAACACCAGTTACACACCAGTTACACCCCAGTTACACCCCAGTTGCACACCAGTACTACAGCTATAACCAGTTACACACCAGTTACACACCAGTTACACACCAGTTACACCCCAGTTACACCCCAGTTGCACACCAGTACTACAGCTATAACCAGTTACACACCAGTTACACACCAGTTACACACCAGTACTACAGCTATAACCAGTTACACACCAGTTACACACCAGTTACACACCAGTTGCACACCAGTACTACAGCTATAACCAGTTACACACCAGTTACACACCAGTTGCACACCAGTTGCACAGCAGTACCACAGCTATAACCAGTTACACACCAGTTACACACGTTGCACACCAGTTGCACAGCAGTACCACAGCTATAACCAGTTACACACCAGTTACACCCCAGTTACACAACTATAACACCAGTTACACACCAGCTGCACACCAGTTGCACAGCAGTACCACAGCTATAACCAGTTACACACCAGTTACACACCAGTACCACAGGTATAACCAGTTACAGACCAGTTACACCCCAGTCACACCCCAGTTGCACACCAGTTACACCACTTATGCACCAGTTCCACACCAATTACCCACCAGTACACCAGTCACCCCCAGGGGAACCCCATAGCACCCTGACCTCCTGACACCTCATAGCACCCTGTCTCCCCATAGCACCCCACTGCACCCTGCCCCCCACAGGACCCCAAAGACCCTGCCCCCATAGCACCTCGCAGCCCCCGGCCCCCCACAGCACCCCATAGCCCCATCCCCCATAGCACCTCGCAGCCCCGTCCCCCACAGCACCCCACAGAACCCTGTCCCCCATAGCCCCTCCCTGCACCCTGTCCCCCATAGCCCCCCACAGAACCCTGTCCCACATAGCCCCCCAGCACCCTGACCCCCATAGCCCCGTCCTCCATAGCCCCGTGTCCCCCATAGCCCCACACAAAACCCTGTCCCCCACAGCACCCCATAGCCCCCTGTCCCCCACAGCACCTCGCAGCCCCCTGTCCCCCACAGCACCCCATAGCCCCCTGTCCCCCACAGCACCTCGCAGCCCCCTGTCCCCCATAGCACCCCATAGCCCCCTGTCCCCCATAGCCCCCCAAAGAACCCTGACCCCCATAGCACCCCACAGAACCCTGTCCCCCATGGCATCCTATAGAACCCTGTCCCCCATAGCACCCCACAGAACCCTGTCCCGAATAGCCCCCCACAGAACCCTGTCCCCCATAGCACTTCGCAGCCCCCTGTCCCCCACAGCACTCCACAGAACCCCATCCCCCACAGCACCCCATAGCCCCTGTCCCCCCACAGCACCCCATAGCATCCTGTCCCCCATAGCACCTCGCAGCCCCCCATCCCCCATAGCCCCCCATAGCCCCCCACAAAACCCCATCCCCCACAGTACCCCATAGCCCCCTGTCCCCCACAGCCCCCCACAGAACCCTGTCCCCCATAGCCCCCACAGAACCCTGACCCCCATAGCCCCCCCCAGCACCCTGACCCCCATAGCCCCCCACAGAACCCTGTCCTCCATAGCCCCCCCAGCACCCTGACCCCCATAGCCCCCTATCCTCCATAGCCCCCCACAGACCCCTGTCCCCCATAGCCCCCCCCAGCTCCCTGTCCCCCATAGCCCCCCACAGAACCCTGTCCCCCATAGCCCCCCCCAGCTCCCTGTCCCCCATTGCCCCCCCCAGCACCCTGACCCCCATAGCCCCGTGCTCCATAGCACCCCATAGCCCCGTGTCCCCCATAGCCCCCCACAAAACCCTGTCCGCCACAGCACCCCATAGCCCCTGTCCCCCATAGCACCTCACAGTCCCCTGTCCCCCACAGCACCCCATAGCCCCTGTCCCACATAGCCCCCAGAGAACCTGTCCCCCATAGCACCCCACAGAACCCCATCCCCCATAGCCCCCCAGAGAAACCTGTCCCCCATAGCACCCCATAGCCCCCGTCCCCCATAGCACCTCACAGTCCCCTGTCCCCCACAGCACCCCATAGCCCCCTGTCCCACATAGCCCCCCAGAGAAACCTGTCCCCCATAGCACCTCGCAGAACCCTGTCCCCCATAGCCCCCCCCAGCACCCTGACCCCCATAGCCCCCCACAGAAACCTGTCCCCCATAGCACCCCATAGCATCCTCTCCCCCATAGCGCCCCCCAGCACCCTGACCCCCATAGCCCCCCCCAGCACCCCTGTCCCCCATAGCACCCCATAGCATCCTCTCCCCCATAGCGCCCCCCAGCACCCTGACCCCCATAGCCCCCCCCAGCACCTCGTTGCCGATGAGGTCCACGTTGTGCTGCACCTGGGGCACCCACTGGCGCAGGATGGCGAAGAGCTGCGGCACCGTGGTGCTGGGGTCCAGCAGGATCTCCCGGCACGCAGCATCGTTGGGGTCGAAGAACGTGAAGGCTGGGGGGGGTACAGGGGGGACACACATAAGGGGGGGGGTATTGGGATACAAGAGGGAATAGAGGGGGTGCCCCACGGTGCTCAACCCCATAGCAGCCATCAGAGAATCCCCACATGGGACCCCATAAGGGTCCTTTGCCATGGGGGGGAGTTTCTGTCCCTATGGGAGGACACCCCACGGTGCTCAACCCCATAGCAGCCATCAGAGAATCCCCACATGGGACCCCATAGGGGTCCTTTGCCATGGGGGGGGGGAGTTTCTGTCCCTATGGGAGGACATCCCACGGTGCTCAACCCCATAGCAGCCATCAGAGAATCCCCACATGGGACCCCATAGGGGTCCTTTGCCATGGGGGGGGAGTTTCTGTCCCTATGGGAGGACATCCCACGGTGCTCAACCCCATAGCAGCCATCAGAGAATCCCCACATGGGACCCCATAGGGGTCCTTTGCCATGGGGGGGGGTGTTTCTGTCCCTATGGGAGGACACCCCACGGTGCTCAACCCCATAGCAGCCATCAGAGAATCCCCACTGGCAGCCCTATAGGGGTCCCTTTGCCATAGGGGGGGTGGTCTCTGTCCCCATTGAGCCCCGTTGTGTCTATGGGGGGGCTCCGGTCCATAGTGTCTATGGGGGGGGTCCCTGTCCCCGTTAGGCCCCATTCAGACCCCATTCACCCCATGGGGGGGGTCCCTGTCCCCACTGAACCCCATTATGTCTATGGTGGAGGGGTCCCTGTCCCCATTAGTCCCCATTCAGACCCCATTCACCCCATGGGGGGGTCCCTGTGCCCATTAGTCCCCATTCAGACCCCATTCACCCCATGGGGGGGTCCCTGTCCCCATTAGTCCCATTCAGGCCCCATTCACCCCATGGGGGGGTCCCTGTCCCCACTGAACCCCATTATGTCTATGGCGGAGGGGTCCCTGTCCCCATTAGTCCCCATTCAGGCCCCATTCACCCCATGGGGGGGTCCCTGTCCCCATTAGTCCCCATTCAGGCCCCATTCACCCCATGGGGGGGGGTCCCTGTCCCCACTGAACCCCATTATGTCTATGGTGGAGGGGTCCCTGTCCCCATTAGTCCCCATTCAGACCCCATTCACCCCATGGGGGGGTCCCTGTGCCCATTAGTCCCCATTCAGACCCCATTCACCCCATGGGGGGTCCCTGTCCCCATTAGTCCCCATTCAGGCCCCATTCACCCCATGGGGGGGGTCCCTGTCCCCACTGAACCCCATTATGTCTATGGTGGAGGGGTCCCTGTCCCCATTAGGCCCCATTCAGACCCCATTCACCCCATGGGGGGGTCCCTGTCCCCATTAGTCCCCATTCAGACCCCATTCACCCCATGGGGGGGTCCCTGTCCCCATTAGTCCCCATTCAGGCCCCATTCACCCCATGGGGGGGGTCCCTGTCCCCACTGAACCCCATTATGTCTATGGTGGAGGGGTCCCTGTCCCCATTAGTCCCCATTCAGGCCCCATTTACCCCATGGGGGGGTCCCTGTCCCCATTAGTCCCCATTCAGGCCCCATTCACCCCATGGGGGGGGTCCCTGTCCCCACTGAACCCCATTATGTCTATGGTGGAGGGGTCCCTGTCCCCATTAGTCCCCATTCAGACCCCATTCACCCCATGGGGGGGTCCCTGTGCCCATTAGTCCCCATTCAGACCCCATTCACCCCATGGGGGGGTCCCTGTCCCCATTAGTCCCCATTCAGGCCCCATTCACCCCATGGGGGGGGTCCCTGTCCCCACTGAACCCCATTATGTCTATGGTGGAGGGGTCCCTGTCCCCATTAGGCCCCATTCAGACCCCATTCACCCCATGGGGGGGTCCCTGTCCCCATTAGTCCCCATTCAGACCCCATTCACCCCATGGGGGGGTCCCTGTCCCCATTAGTCCCCATTCAGGCCCCATTCACCCCATGGGGGGTGATCCTGTCCCCACTGAACCCCATTATGTCTATGGTGGGGGGGTCCCTGTCCATATTAGGCCCCATTCAGACCCCATTCACCCCATGGGGGGGTCGCTGTCCCCATTAGGCCCCATTCAGGCCCCATTTACCCCATGGGGGGGGTCCCTGTCCCCATTATGTCAATGGGGGGGTGTCCCTGTCCCCGTTAGTTCCCATTGAGGCCCCATTCACCCCATGGGGGGGGTCCCTGTCCCCATAGTGTCTATGGTTGGGGGGTCCCTGTCCCCATTAGGCCCCATTCAGACCCCATTCACCCCATGGGGGGGTCCCTGTCCCCATTAGGCCCCATTCAGGCCCCATTCACCCCATGGGGGGGGTCCCTGTCCCCACTGAACCCCATTATGTCTATGGTGGAGGGGTCCCTGTCCCCGTTAGGCCCCATTCAGACCCCATTCACCCCATGGGGGGGGTCCCTGTCCCCACTGAACCCCATAGTGTCTATGGTGGAGGGGTCCCTGTCCCCATTAGTCCCCATTCAGGCCCCATTCACCCCATGGGGGGGTCCCTGTCCCCATTAGTCCCCATTCAGGCCCCATTCACCCCATGGGGGGGTCCCTGTCCCCATTAGTCCCCATTCAGGCCCCATTCTCCCCATGGGGGGGTCCCTGTCCCCATTAGGCCCCATTCAGGCCCCATTCACCCCATAGGGACGGGGGTGTTTCCTCACCGTAGTCCTTGGGCAGCGGCGCGGGCGCTGCCGGGTGCACCACGGGCCTCTTGCGGCGCTGCCCGGGGGGGTCCCCGGGGGGGGTCGCCGCTGTCTCCGCGTCCCCCCCGTCCCCGTCCCCCCCGCGCTCCCTCGTCATGGCGGCGGCCTCTGAGGAGAACCGGGAGGGAGGGAGGGGAGCGGAAGCGGGATGGGGCGAACCATTGTGGTGGGGGGGGGGGTGGACACACACACACACACACACAGGACATAGCGGGGGGGTGGGTGAGGTAGGGGGGTTCAGTCTCGGTTCATCCAATTTAATCTAATTATTTAATTCGATTTAATTAATTTAAGTTAATTTAATCGCGGGGGAGTTTTGGGGGTGGGGGTGGTGGGGGGTCTCGGCCCCCCCCCCCCCTCCGGAATCGGTACCTGCCGGAGACGAGGCCGGGCGGATGGGAGCAGCGCAGAGCGCATGCGCGGATGTAGAGGGGAGGGGCTTGGTGGGGAGGGGAGGGGCGGGGCTTGGTGGGGAGGGGCGGGGCTACGGGGGGACGGGGCTATGGGGGGGTATGGGGATATAGGGGATGGGTTATGGGGCTGTAGGGGATGGGTTATGGGGATATAGGGGATGGGTTATGGGGCTGTAAGGGATGGGTTATGGGGCTGTAGGAGATGGGTTATGGGGATATAGGGGATGGGTTATGGGGATATAGGGGGTGGGTTATGGGGATATAGGGGATGGGTTATGGGGCTGTAAGGGATGGGTTATGGGGATATAGGGGATGGGTTATGGGGCTGTAGGGGATGGGTTATGGGGCTGTAGGGGATGGGTTATGGGGATATAGGGGATGGGTTATGGGGATATAGGGGGTGGGTTATGGGGCTATAGGGGATGGGTTATGGGGATATAGGGGATGGGTTATGGGGCTGTAAGGGATGGGTTATGGGGATATAGGGGATGGGTTATGGGGCTGTAGGGGGATGGGTTATGGGGCTGTAGGGGATGGGTTATGGGGATATAGGGGATGGGTTATGGGGATATAGGGGGTGGGTTATGGGGCTATAGGGGATGGGTTATGGGGATATAGGGGATGGGTTATGGGGCTGTAAGGGATGGGTTATGGGGATATAGGGGATGGGTTATGGGGATATAGGGGGTGGGTTATGGGGATATAGGGGATGGGTTATGGGGATATAGGGGATGGGTTATGGGGCTGTAGGGGATGGGTTATGGGGATATAGGGGATGGGTTATGGGGCTATAGGGGATGGGTTATGGGGCTATAGGGGATGGGTTATGGGGATATAGGGGATGGGTTATGGGGCTGTAAGGGATGGGTTATGGGGATATAGGGGATGGGTTATGGGGATATAGGGGATGGGTTACGGGGCTGTAGGGGATGGGTTATGGGGATATAGGGGATGGGTTATGGGGATATAGGGGATGGGTTATGGGGCTGTAGGGGATGGGTTATGGGGCTATAGGGGATGGGTTATGGGGCTGTAAGGGATGGGTTATGGGGCTGTAGGAGATGGGTTATGGGGATATAGGGGATGGGTTATGGGGATATAGGGGGTGGGTTATGGGGCTATAGGGGATGGGTTATGGGGATATAGGGGATGGGTTATGGGGCTGTAAGGGATGGGTTATGGGGATATAGGGGATGGGTTATGGGGATATAGGGGATGGGTTATGGGGCTGTAGGGGATGGGTTATGGGGATATAGGGGATGGGTTATGGGGCTATAGGGGATGGGTTATGGGGATGTAGGGGATGGGTTATGGGGCTATAGGGGATGGGTTACGGGGCTGTAGGGGATGGGTTATGGGGATATAGGGGATGGGTTATGGGGATATAGGGGATGGGTTATGGGGCTGTAAGGGATGGGTTATGGGGATATAGGGGATGGGTTATGGGGCTGTAGGGGATGGGTTATGGGGATATAGGGGATGGGTTATGGGGCTGTAAGGGATGGGTTATGGGGATATAGGGGATGGGTTATGGGGCTGTAGGGGATGGGTTATGGGGATATAGGGGATGGGTTACGGGGCTGTAGGGGATGGGTTATGGGGCTATAGGGGATGGGTTATGGGGCTGTAGGGGATGGGTTATGGGGCTATAGGGGATGGGTTACGGGGCTGTAGGGGATGGGTTATGGGGCTGTAGGGGATGGGTTATGGGGCTATAGGGAATGGGTTATGGGGCTGTAAGGGATGGGTTATGGGGCTATAGGGGATGGGTTATGGGGCTGTAAGGGATGGGTTATGGGGCTGTAGGAGATGGGTTATGGGGCTGTAGGGGATGGGTTATGGGGATATAGGGGATGGGTTATGGGGCTGTAGGGGATGGGTTATGGGGATATAGGGGATGGGTTATGGGGCTATAGGGGATGGGTTATGGGGCTGTAAGGGATGGGTTATGGGGCTGTAGGAGATGGGTTATGGGGATATAGGGGATGGGTTATGGGGCTGTAGGAGATGGGTTATGGGGATATAGGGGATGGGTTATGGGGCTGTAGGAGATGGGTTATGGGGATATAGGGGATGGGTTATGGGGCTATAGGGGATGGGTTATGGGGATATAGGGGATGGGTTATGGGGCTGTAGGGGATGGGTTATGGGGCTATAGGGGATGGGTTACGGGGCTGTAGGGGATGGGTTATGGGGCTGTAGGGGATGGGTTATGGGGCTATAGGGAATGGGTTATGGGGCTGTAAGGGATGGGTTATGGGGCTATAGGGGATGGGTTATGGGGCTGTAAGGGATGGGTTATGGGGCTGTAGGAGATGGGTTATGGGGCTGTAGGGGATGGGTTATGGGGATATAGGGGATGGGTTATGGGGCTGTAGGGGATGGGTTATGGGGATATAGGGGATGGGTTATGGGGCTATAGGGGATGGGTTATGGGGCTGTAAGGGATGGGTTATGGGGCTGTAGGAGATGGGTTATGGGGATATAGGGGATGGGTTATGGGGCTGTAGGAGATGGGTTATGGGGATATAGGGGATGGGTTATGGGGCTGTAGGAGATGGGTTATGGGGATATAGGGGATGGGTTATGGGGCTGTAAGGGATGGGTTATGGGGATATAGGGGATGGGTTATGGGGATATAGGGGGTGGGTTATGGGGATATAGGGGATGGGTTATGGGGATATAGGGGATGGGTTATGGGGCTGTAGGGGATGGGTTATGGGGGATATAGGGGATGGGTTATGGGGCTATAGGGGATGGGTTATGGGGCTGTAAGGGATGGGTTATGGGGCTGTAGGGGATGGGTTATGGGGATATAGGGGATGGGTTATGGGGCTGTAGGGGATGGGTTATGGGGCTATAGGGGATGGGTTACGGGGCTGTAGGGGATGGGTTATGGGGATATAGGGGATGGGTTACGGGGCTGTAGGGGATGGGTTATGGGGCTATAGGGAATGGGTTATGGGGCTGTAAGGGATGGGTTATGGGGATATAGGGGATGGGTTATGGGGCTGTAGGGGATGGGTTATGGGGATATAGGGGATGGGTTATGGGGCTATAGGGGATGGGTTATGGGGCTGTAAGGGATGGGTTATGGGGATATAGGGGATGGGTTATGGGGCTGTAGGGGATGGGTTATGGGGCTGTAAGGGATGGGTTATGGGGATATAGGGGATGGGTTATGGGGCTGTAGGGGATGGGTTATGGGGATATAGGGAATGGGTTATGGGGCTGTAAGGGATGGGTTATGGGGATATAGGGGATGGGTTATGGGGATATAGGGGATGGGTTATGGGGATATAGGGGATGGGTTATGGGGCTGTAAGGGATGGGTTATGGGGATATAGGGGGTGGGTTATGGGGATATAGGGGGTGGTGTATGGGGTCTATAGGGGATGGAGTAGGGGCGCCATAGGGGACAATGTACGGAGTCCACAGGGGCTGTGGGATACCAGCGCTATGGGGCTCCTCCGGGACCGTTTTGGACCATTTTGGACCATTCCAGGACCGTTTTGGACCATTCTGGACCATTCCAGGACCGTTTTGGACCATTCTGGACCATTCCAGGACCGTTTTGGACCATTCCAGGACCATTCTGGACCATTCCAGGACCATTTTGGACCATTTTGGACCATTTTGGACCACTCCAGGACCGTTTTGGACCATTCCAGGACCGTTTTGGACCATTCTGGACCATTCCAGGACCATTTTGGACCATTCCAGGACCGTTTTGGACCATTCTGGACCATTCCAGGACCGTTTTGGACCATTCCAGGACCATTCTGGACCATTCCAGGACCATTTTGGACCATTTTGGACCATTTTGGACCATTCCAGGACCATTCTGAACCATTCTGGACCATTCCAGGACCGTTTTGGACCATTCCAGGACCGTTTTGGACCATTCCAGGACCGTTTTGGACCATTCTGGACCATTTTGGACCATGCCAGGACCATTTTGGACCATTCCAGGACCATTTTGGACCATTCTGGACCGTTTTGGACCATTCCAGGACCGTTTTGGACCATTCTGGACCATTTTGGACCATTCCAGGACCGTTTTGGACCATTCTGGACCATTTTAGACCATTCCAGGACCATTTTGGACCATTCTGGACCATTCCAGGACCGTTTTGGACCATTCCAGGACCATTCTGAACCATTCTGGACCATTCCAGGACCGTTTTGGACCATTCCAGGACCGTTTTGGACCATTCCAGGACCGTTTTGGACCATTCTGGACCATTTTGGACCATGCCAGGACCATTTTGGACCATGCCAGGACCATTTTGGACCATTCCAGGACCATTTTGGACCATTCTGGACCGTTTTGGACCATTCCAGGACCGTTTTGGACCATTCTGGACCATTTTGGACCATTCCAGGACCGTTTTGGACCATTCCAGGACCATTTTGGACCATTCCAGGACCGTTTTGGACCATTCTGGACCATTTTGGACCATTCCAGGACCGTTTTGGACCATTCCAGGACCATTTTGGACCATTCCAGGACCATTTTGGACCATTCCAGGACCATTCTGGACCATTTTGGACCATTCCAGGACCATTCTGGACCATTTTGGACCATTCCAGGACCATTCTGGACCATTTTGGACCATTCCAGGACCATTCTGGACCATTTTGGACCATTCCAGGACCATTCTGGACCATTTTGGACCATTCCAGGACCATTTTGTACCATTCTGGACCATTCCAGGACCGTTTTGGACCATTCCAGGACCATTTTGTACCATTCCAGGACCGTTTTGTACCATTCCAGGACCATTTTGGACCATTCTGGACCATTTTGGACCATTCCAGGACCGTTTTGGACCATTCCAGGACCATTTTGGACCATTTTGGACCATTCCAGGACCATTTTGGACCATTCCAGGACCATTCTGGACCATTCCAGGACCATTTTGGACCATTCTTTACCATTCCAGGACCGTTTTGGACCATTTGGGGCTCTTTCAGACCATTTTAAACCCTTCCAGGACTGGAATCCCACTGGGATTCCAGCCCCATATCCACAGCGGAGAGCTTGGGTGGGATAACCCTGGGAATTCTCCATTTTTGAACCATTTTTTGGGGGGGATTTTAGGGAATTCTCCATGTTTGAACCATTTTGGGGGGATTTTAGGGAATTCTCCAACTTTGAACCATTTTTGGGGGGATTTTAGGGAATTCTCCATTTTTTAACCATTTTTGGGGGGATTTTAGGGAATTCTCCAACTTTGAACCATTTTTGGGGTGGAATTTTAGGGAATTCTCCATTTTTGGACCCTTTTTGGGGGGGGATTTTAGGGAATTCTCCAACTTTGAAACATTTTGGGGGGGATTTTAGGGAATTCTCCATTTTTGAACCATTTTGGGGGGGATTTCAGGGAATTCTCCATGTTTGAACCATTTTGGGGGGGATTTTAGGGAATTCTCCAACTTTGAACCATTTTTGGGGTGGAATTTTAGGGAATTCTCCATTTTTGGACCGTTTTTGGGGGGATTTTAGGGAATTCTCCAACTTTGAAACATTTTGGGGGGGATTTTAGGGAATTCTCCAACTCTGACCCATTTTTGAGGAGGATTTTAGGGAATTCTCCATCTTTGAACCATTTTTGGGGGGGATTTTAGGGAATTCTCTATTTTTGGGGGGGATTTCAGGGAATTCTCCAACTTTGAACCATTTTTGGGGGGATTTTAGGGAATTCTCCATTTTTGAACCATTTTTGGGGAGGGATTTTAGGGAATTCTCAATTTTTGAACCATTTTTGGGGGGATTTTAGGGAATTCTCCATTTTTTAACCATTTTGGGGGGGATTTTAGGGAATTCTCCAACTTTGAACCATTTTTGGGGTGGAATTTTAGGGAATTCTCCATTTTTGGACCGTTTTTGGGGGGATTTTAGGGAATTCTCCAACTTTGAAACATTTTGGGGGGGATTTTAGGGAATTCTCCATTTTTGGACCGTTTTTGGGGGGGATTTTAGGGAATTCTCCATGTTTGAACCATTTTTGGGGGGATTTTAGGGAATTCTCCATTTTTGAACCATTTTGGGGGGGATTTTAGGGAATTCTCCAACTCTGACCCATTTTTGAGGAGGATTTTAGGGAATTCTCCATTTTTGAACCATTTTTGGGGAGGGATTTTAGGGAATTCTCCATTTTTGGGGGGGATTTTAGGGAATTCTCCATTTTTGGGGGGGATTTTAGGGAATTCTCCATTTTTGGGGGGGGATTTTAGGGAATTCTCCATTTTTGGGGGGGATTTTAGGGAATTCTCCAACTCAGACCCATTTTGGGCAGCGCCGGAGGGCTGGGCTGGGCTGAACCTTGATCCCGCCCGGATCCCAGCCCCACATCCAGGGATGCATTTGGTCCCCAGTGGCACATTTGGGGGTACCAGGGCTGTGATTTGGGCCCCAATACCCCCCCCACCCCATAACCACCCGCACCCCATAACCACGAGCACCCTTTTTTGCCCAGAATAGCCATTATTGTCACCAAAACAACACCCAGGGTGTGTGGGGGGGTGTTGTTACCCTGGTGGGGGGCACTGGGACAGGAGGTTTTGGGGTGACAGCCCCCACTGGGGGGTTTGGGGTCACTCGGTCCAGCGGTGGCCGCAGTGGGGCGCGGTGCAGACGTAGTAGAGCCTCATGGCATCCTATGGGGGGACACAAAGGGGTTATGGGGGGGGGTAAAGGGGGGGATATGGGGATAGTTTGGGGGGGTCGGGGGGGGGCCTCACCTCAGCTCTGGCGCTGTGGGACTGGAAGAAAACAGCTTCTTTGTGGCCGCACCTATGGGGGGGGCATAAATGGGATGGGAGGGGGGCATTGAGGGGATGGGGGGCAGCAAGGAGGGGGGAATAAAAGGGGATGGGGAGGCATAAAGGGGATGGGGGGCATCAAGGGGATGGGGGGGACAATGGGGATTGGGGGGCAGAAAGGGGATGGGGGGGCAGAAAGGGGATGGGGGGGCATTAAGGGGACAGGGGGTCACAAAGGGGATGGGGGGGCAGTAAGGGGATGGGAGGCAATAAGGGGATGTGGGGGCAGAAAGGGGATGGGGGGGCAGAAAGGGGATGGGGGGGCAGAAAGGGGAGGGGGGTCAGAAAGGGGACGGGGGGGCAGAAAGGGGATGGTGGGGCATTAAGGGGATGGGGGGGCATTAAGGGGGATGGGGGGGCAGAAAGGGGACAGGGGGTCACAAAGGGGATGGTGGGGCATTAAGGGGATAGGGGGGGCAGTAAGAGGATGGGGGTGCATTAAGAGGATGGGGGGGCATTAAGGGGATGGGGGGGTCCCCAACACCCCCGTTGTGTGGGGGGGGCCCCCGATGTGCCCTCACTTCTGGCAGGGGTGATCCTCAGTGCGGGGCAATGTGGGGTCCTGCGACACGTCCGCGATGATCTGGGTGAGCTCACTGCAAGGGGGGGGGGAATTACCTCATCAATGACTTAATTAACTAATTAGCATATTAATTAGCATCCATTCAGTCCCTCTCATTTACATGCTGGCTTATTGTCCCCCTCCCCTGCCTCAATCCCCCTCCTCCATTGCCCCAATTACCATCCTAACGCCCCTCATTAAGGACCCATTCATGCCATTAACCCCCAACAACTCACCCCTATTAATTACCCCCATTAATTGCCCCCCCTCATCACTTCATCATTAAGGAGCCCCAATTAAGGAGCTCCTTAATGAACTTACTCCACTTCATGGGTGATCTTGTTCACGTAGATGCAGCTGTTGTCAGCCTCTTGCTGGTAGTCACAGTTGCGGCACTGGGGGCAAAGGGATGGGGGGCACAAACCCTATAAGGTTCTATAGGGGGGGGTTATCCCATTATGACACCGGGACTGGTCCCTATAACCCCCCCCCCATTGCTATATGGATCTAGGGGGGCTGCTGCATCCCATTGGGGTCAGTATGGGGGGGGGCACTTACAGCGTAGAGCAGGATCCGGTTCTCCTTGTCCTCCTTGGGGTACAGCATGTTGTTGCTTGGGGGGGGAAAAGGGGGGTTATATGGGGGGGATATAGGATATATGGGGGCAAAAGGGGGTATAGAAGGTATATAGGGGTGTATATGGGATATATGGGGGCAAAAGGGGGTATAGAAGGTAAATAGGGGTGTATATAGGCATATATGGGGGCAAAAGGGGGTATAGAAGGTAAATAGGGGTGTATATGGGATATATGGAGGCAAAAGGGGGTACAGAAGGTAAATAGGGGTATATATGGGGGCAAAAGGGGGTATAGAAGGTATATAGGGGTGTATATGGGATATATGGGGGCAAAAAGGGGTATAGAAGGTATATAGGGGTGTATATGGGGTATATAGGCATCTATGGGGGCAAAAGGGGGTGTAGAAGGTATTTAGGGGTGTATATGGGGGTGTATATGGGGGCATATAGGCATATATGGGGGCACAAGGGGGTATAGAAGGTATATAGGATGTATATAGAGTGTATATGGGGGTATATAGGTGTATATGGGGGCACAAGGGGGTATATAGGTGTATATGGGGGCACAAGGGGGTATAGAAGGTATATAGGAGGCATATAGGATGTATATAAGGTCTATATGGAGACTATATAGGTGCATATGGGGGATAAGGGGGCATAGAAAGTATATAGGAGTATCTAAGGTGTATATAGGGTGTATATGAGGGGTATACAGGCATATATGGGGGCATAAGGGGGTACAGGAGGTATATAGGGGGTATGTAGTGATATATAGGAGGTATATGGGAGGATATTGGGGGTATAGTGGGGTATATAGGCGTATATGAGGGTACATTGTGGGCACACAGGCATATATAGGAATATAGGGGTGTACATAGGGGGTATATAGCAGTACAAGAAACATATATGGGGGTATATATGGGGTACATAGAGCTATGCACGGGTATATGGGAGTATATATGAAACACATGGGGTATATAGGAAGTATATACAGGTAAAGGGAGGTATAGGAGAGATATATGGGGTATATATGGCACGTATAGGGGTGCATAAGGGAGGTGTGGTGGTATATGGACTGTGTACAGGGAGTATATAGGGGTATATAAGGTGAAAGAGGGGTTTATAGGGGTACATAGTGAGTATATAACGAAGAGATAAGGGACACACAATGTGTATGTAAGAGGTCTATAGAACACGTATAGGGTACAAATAGGGTACATGCAGGGTACATATAGAGCACATATAGGGTACAAATAGGGTACATACAGGGTACATACAAAGCACATATAGGGTACAAATAAAGCACATACAAGGTACAGATAGGGAACATATAGACGACATATAGGGCACATATACGGTACATATAAAGTACATATAGGGTGCATTTAGAGCACATATAAAGCACATATAGGGTACATATAGGGCATATATAGGGCAGATACAGGGCAGATATAGGGTACATATAGGGCACGTATACGGCACATATAGGGCACATATAGAGCACATACAGAGCAGATATAGGGCACATATAGGGCAGATACAGGACACATATAGAGCACATATAGGGCAGATATAGGGCACGTATAGAGCACACATAGAGCACATAGGGCAGATATAGGGCACATATAGGGCACATACAGAGCACATATAGGGCACACATAGGGCAGATATAGGGCACGTATAGAGCATATATAGGGCACACATAGGGCACGTACAGGGCACATATAGGGCACATACAGGGCACATATAAGGCACATATAGGGCACGTATAGAGCACATATAGGGCACATATAGGGCACGTATAGAGCACACATAGGGCACACATAGGGCACACATAGGGCACACACAGGGCACATATAGGGCACACATAGAGCACGCATAGGGCACGCACAGTGCACACATAGGGCACGCATAGGGCACACATATGGCACACATAGGGCACGCATAGGGCACGCATAGGGCACATACAGGGCACACAAAGGGCACACATACGTTACATATAGGGCACACATAGAGCACACATAGGGCACACAGAGCACGCATAGAGCACATATAGGGCACACATAGGGCACGCATAGGGCACACATAGACCACGCATAGAGCACATATAGGGCACATATAGGGCACATACAGAGTACATATAGGGCACACATAGGGCACACATAGGGCACATATAAGGCACACATAGGGCACACACAGGGCACATATAGGGCACATATAAGGCACACATAGGCACACATAGGGCACATATAGGGCACACACAGGGCACACATAGGGCACACATAGGCACACATAGGGCACATATACGGCACACATAGGGCACATATAGGGCACACATAGGGCACACATAGGGCACACATAGGGCACACATAAGGCACACATAGGGCACACATAGGGCACACATAGGGCACATATAGGGCACACATAGGGCACACACAGGGCACACACAGGGCACACATAGAGCACGCATAGGGCACGCACAGTGCACACATAGGGCACGCATAGGGCACACATATGGCACACATAGGGCACGCATAGGGCACGCATAGGGCACATACAGGGCACACAAAGGGCACACATACGTTACATATAGGGCACACATAGAGCACACATAGGGCACACAGAGCACGCATAGAGCACATATAGGGCACACATAGGGCACGCATAGGGCACACATAGACCACGCATAGAGCACATATAGGGCACATATAGGGCACATACAGAGCACATATAGGGCACACATAGGGCACACATAGGGCACATATAAGGCACACATAGGGCACACACAGGGCACATATAGGGCACACACAGGGCACATATAGGGCACCCATAGGGCACCCATAGGGCACACATAGGGCACATATAGGGCACATAGGGCACACATACGGCACACATAGGGCACATATAGGGCACACAAAGGGCACACATACATTACATAAAGGGCACGCATAGGGCACACATAGACCACACATAGGGCACACATAGAGCACGCATAGAGCACATATAGGGCACACATAGACCACACATAGGGCACGCATAGGGCACACATAGGGCACGCATAGAGCACATATAGGGCACACATAGGGCACACATAGGGCACACATAGGGCACATATAAGGCACACATAGGGCACACATAGGGCACATATAGGGCACACATAGGGCACATATAGGGCACACATAGGGCACACATAGGGCACACATAGGGCACACATAGGGCACACATAGGGCACACATAGGGCACACATAGGGCACATATAAGGCACACATAGGGCACATATAAGGCACACACAGGGCACATATAGGGCACACATAGGGCACATATAGGGCACACATAGGGCATACATAGGTCACATATAGGGCACACATAGGGCACATATAAGGCACACATAGGGCACGCATAGAGCACATATAAGGCACACATAGGGCACATATAAGGCACACACAGGGCACATATAGGGCACACATAGGGCACACATAGGGCATACATAGGGCACATATAGGGCACACATAGGGCACACATAGGGCACATATAGGGCACGCATAGGGCACATATAGGGCACACATAGGGCACATATAGGGCACACATAGGGCACATATAAGGCACACATAGGGCACACACAGGGCACATATAGGGCACACATAGGGCACACATAGGGCACATATAGGGCACGCATAGGGCACGCATAGGGCACATATAGGGCACACATAGGGCACACATAGGGCACACATAGGGCATACATAGGGCACATATAGGGCACACATAGGGCACACATAGGGCACACATAGGGCACATATAAGGCACACATAGGGCACATATAAGGCACACATAGGGCACACACAGGGCACATATAGGGCACACATAGGGCACACATAGGGCACACATAGGGCACATATAGGGCACATATAAGGCACACATAGGGCACACACAGGGCACATATAGGGCACACATAGGGCACATATAGGGCACATATAGGGCACGCATGGGCTCTATGGGGCTCCCCTCACCACTCCTGACAGAACCGGATCCCCACGAAGCCCGGCTCGTAGGCCCCGTCCGTCTCCATGGCTGCCCCGCGCATGCGCACAGCCCCGCCCCTTCCCCCTCTCCCTATTGGCTCTTCCCCACCGGGTGGGCGGTGCCTCTCTCTCTCTCTCCCCCTCCATTGGCTACCCGCGGCGCACCGCCAGCTCCCATTGGCTGTTCGGCCCAAAGGCGGGCCGAAGCTTCCAGAAGGCGCTGAGGGGAAGGAGGCGCCATGATGGCGGCGGTGGGGCCGGGGGCCGGCTCCGTGCTGCTCTCGGTCAGCAGCAGCCTCAGCGCCCGCCGGGCCCCGAAGCGGTACAGCACCGGCATCACGGTGGCCGAGCTCAAGGTACCGGCGCCGCCCCACACACCCATGGGTCCTATGGGGCACCCCACAGACCCACGGTCGCGATGGGGCCCCCACTGTCCCTATGGGGCACCCCAGACCCACTGTCGCGATGGGGCACCACTGTCGCGATGGAGGCCCCAGCCCCACGGTCCCTATGGGGCCCCCACTGTCCCTATGGGGCACCCCAGACCCACTGTCGCGATGGGGCACCTCACAGACCCACTGTCCCGATGGGGCACCCCAGCCCCACGGTTCCTATGGGGTCCCCACTGTCCCTATGGGGCACCCCAGACCCACTGTCGCGATGGGGCACCTCACAGACCCACTGTCCCTATGGGGCACCCCAGACCCACTGTCGCGATGGAGGCCCCAGCCGCACGGTCCCTATGGGCCCCCCACAGCCACACTGTTCCTGTGGAGGCCCCAGCCCCACTGTCCCTATGGGGCACCCCACAGCCACACTGTTCCTGTGGAGGCCCCAGCACCACTGTCCCTATGGGGCACCCCACAGACCCACTGTTCCTGTGGAGGCCCCAGCACCACTGTCCCTATGGGGCACCCCAGCCCCACTGTCCCTATGGGGCACCCCACAGACCCACTGTTCCTGTGGAGGCCCCAGCCCCACTGTCCCTATGGGGCACCCCAGACCCACTGTCGCGATGGAGGCCCCACTGTCGCGATGGAGGCCCCAGCCCCACAGTACCTATGGGGGCCCCCACCCCCACTGTCCCTGTGGAACCCCCCCAGCCCCACTGTCACTATGGAGCCCTCCAGCCCCACTGTCCCTATGGGGCACCCCAGACCCACGGTCCCGATGGGGCACCCTACAGACCCACTGTTCCTGTGGAGGTCCCAGCCCCACTGTCCCTATGGGGCACCCCAGACCCACGGTCGCGATGGGGCACCCCACAGACCCACTGTTCCTATGGAGGCCCCAGCCCCACTGTCCCTATGGGGCACCCCAGACCCACTGTCGCGATGGAGGCCCCAGCCCCACAGTCCCTATGGGGCCCCCCAACCCCACTGTCCCTGTGGAACCCCCCAACCCCACTGTCAATATGGAGCCCTCCAGCCCCACTGTCCCTATGGGGCACCCCAGCACCACTGTCCCTATGGGGCACCCCACAGACCCACTGTTCCTGTGGAGGCCCCAGCCCCACTGTCCCTATGGGGCACCCCAGCCCCACTGTCGCAATGGAGGCCCCACTGTCGCGATGGAGGCCCCAGCCCCACAGTACCTATGGGGCCCCCACCCCCACTGTCCCTGTGGAACCCCCCCAGCCCCACTGTCACTATGGAGCCCTCCAGCCCCACTGTCCCTATGGGGCACCCCAGACCCACGGTCCCGATGGGGCACCCTACAGACCCACTGTTCCTGTGGAGGTCCCAGCCCCACTGTCCCTATGGGGCACCCCGGCCCCACTGTCCCTATGGGGCACCCCAGACCCACTGTCCCTGTGGAGGCCCCACTGTCCCGATGGGGGCCCCAACCCCACTTTCCCTATGGGGGCCCCAGCTCCACTGTCCCTATGGAGCCTCCCCCAACCCCACTGTCCCTATGGAGCTCCCAACCCCACTGTTCCTATGGAGCCCCCACTGTCCCTATGGAGCCCCCCAACCCCACTGTCCCTATGGAGCCCCCCCAACCCCACTGTCCCTATGGAGCCCCCCCAACCCCACTGTCCCTATGGAGCCCCCACTGTCCCTATGGAGCCCCCACTGTCCCTATGGAGCCCCCCAGCCCCACTGTCCCTATGGAGCCCCCCCCAGCCCTCCTGTCCCGATGGACCCCCCAACCCCACTGTCCCTATGGAGACGCCCTCAACCCCACTGTCCCTATGGAGGCCCCCCAACCCCACTGTCCCTATGGAGCTCCAACCCCACTGTCCCTATGGAGCCTCCCCCAACCCCACTGTCCCTATGGAGACGCCCTCAACCCCACTGTCCCTATGGAGCCCCCCCCAACGCCCCTGTCCCTATGGACCCCCCAACCTCACTGTTCCTATGGAGCTCCCAACCCCACTGTCCCTATGGAGCCCCCCCAACCCCACTGTCCCTATGGAGCCCCCCAGCCCCACTGTCCCTATGGAGCCTCCCCCAACCCCACTGTCCCTATGGAGCCCCCACTGTCCCTATGGAGCCTCCCCCAACCCCACTGTCCCTATGGAGCCCCCCCAACCCCACTGTCCCTATGGAGCCCCCACTGTCCCTATGGAGCCCCCCAACCCCACTGTCCCTATGGAGCTCCCCCCAGCCCCACTGTCCCTATGGAGCCTCCCCCAACCCCACTGTCCCTATGGAGCTCCCAACCCCACTGTCCCTATGGAGCCCCCCCCAGCCCTCCTATCCCTATGGACCCCCCAACCCCACTGTCCCTATGGAGCCCCCCCCAACCCCACTGTCCCTATGGAGCCCCCCCAACCCCACTGTCCCTATGGAGCCCCCCCCAACCCCACTGTCCCTATGGAGCCCCCCCCAACCCCACTGTCCCTATGGAGCCCCCAACCCCACTGTCCCTATGGAGCCCCCCCCAACCCTCCTATCCCTATGGACCCCCCCATCCCTGCCGAGCAGAACCAGCCCCTTTCCCCCCCTCTCCCCTTCGCGGCCCTCACCGTGGCCTCCCTTGCAGTGCAAGCTGGAGCTGGTGGTGGGCAGCCCGGCCTCCTGCATGGAGCTCGAGCTCTACAGCGCTGAGGACGAGCCCCTGGGCCGCCTGGACTGCGATGAGGCTCTGCTGGGCTCCTACCCGCTGGGGGACGGATGCAGGCTGCACGTGGGTACCCAAAACACCCCCAAACCCCCTGTTTTCAACCCAAAAATGGCCCTGAAACACCCCCAAACCCCCTGTTTTCAACCCAAAAATGGCCCTGAAACACCCCCAAAACCCCTGTTTTCAACCCAAAAATGGCCTTGGAACACCCAAAATCCATCTTTTCAACGCAAAAATGGTCTTGGAACACCCCAAAACCCCTGTTTTCAACCCAAAATGGCCCTGAAACACCCCCAAAACCCCTGTTTTCAACCCAGAAATGGCCTTGGAACACCCAAAATCCATCTTTTCAACCCCAAAAATGGCCTTGAAACACCCCCAAAACCCCTGTTTTCAACCCAAAATGGCCCTGAAACACCCCCCAAACCCCTGTTTTCAACCCAAAATGGCCCTGAAACACCCCCAAACCCCCTGTTTTCAACCCAAAAATGGCCCTGAAACACCCCCAAAACCCCTGTTTTCAACCCAGAAATGGCCTTGGAACACCCAAAATCCATCTTTTCAACCCAAAAATGGTCTTGGAACACCCCAAAACCCCTGTTTTCAACCCAAAATGGCCCTGAATCACCCCCAAAACCCCTGTTTTCAACCCAAAATGGCCCTGAAACACCCCCAAAACCCCTGTTTTCAACCCAAAATGGCCCTGAAACACCCCCCAAACCCCTGTTTTCAACCCAAAATGGCCCTGAAACACCCCCAAACCCCCTGTTTTCAACCCAAAAATGGCCCTGAAACACCCCCAAAACCCCCTGTTTTCAACCCAAAAATGGCCTTGGAACACCCCCAAACCCCCTGTTTTCAACCCAAAATGGCCCTGAAACACCCCCAAAACCCCTGTTTTCAAACCAAAAATGGCCCTGAAACACCCCCAAAACCCCTGTTTTCAACCCAAAATGGCCCTGAAACACCCCCAAAACCCCTGTTTTCAACCCAAAAATGGCCCTGAAACACCCCCAAAACCCCTGTTTTCAACCCAAAAATGGCCCTGAAACACCCCCAAACCCCCTGTTTTCAACCCAAAAATGGCCCTGAAACACCCCCAAAACCCCTGTTTTCAACCCAAAATGGCCCTGAAACACCCCCAAACCCCATTTTCAACCCAAAAATGGCCCTGAAACACCCCCAAAACCCCTGTTTTCAACCCAAAAATGGCCCTGAAACACCCCCAAACCCCCTGTTTTCAACCCAAAAATGGCCCTGAAACACCCCCAAAACCCCTGTTTTCAACCCAGAAATGGCCTTGGAACACCCAAAATCCATCTTTTCAACCCAAAAATGGCCTTGGAACACCCCAAACCCCGTTTTCAACCCAAAAATGGCCCTGAAACACCCCCAAAACCCCTGTTTTCAACCCAGAAATGGCCTTGGAACACCCAAAATCCATCTTTTCAACCCAAAAATGGTCTTGGAACACCCCAAAACCCCTGTTTTCAACCCAAAATGGCCCTGAAACACCCAAAATCCATCTTTTCAACCCCAAAATGGCCCTGAAACACCCCCAAAACCCCTGTTTTCAACCCAAAATGGCCCTGAAACACCCCCAAAACCCCTGTTTTCAACCCAAAAATGGCCCTGAAACACCCCCAAAACCCCTGTTTTCAACCCAAAATGGCCCTTAAACACCCCCAAAACCCCTGTTTTCAAACCAAAATGGCCCTGAAACACCCAAAAACCCCGTTTTCAACCGAAAATGGCCCTGAAACACCCCCAAAACCCCTGTTTTCAACCCAAAATGGCCCTGAAACACCCCCAAAACCCCTGTTTTCAACCCAAAATGGCCCTGAAACACCCCCAAACCCCCTGTTTTCAACCCAAAAATGGCCTTGAAACACCCAAAATCCATCTTTTCAACCCAAAATGGCCCTGAAACACCCCCAAAACCCCTGTTTTCAACCCAAAATGGCCCTGAAACACCCCCAAAACCCCTGTTTTCAACCTAGAAATGGCCTTGGAACACCCAAAATCCATCTTTTCAACCCAAAAATGGCCTTGGAACACCCCAAAACCCCTGTTTTCAACCCAAAATGGCCCTGAAACACCCCCAAAACCCCTGTTTTCAACCTAGAAATGGCCTTGGAACACCCAAAATCCATCTTTTCAACCCAAAAATGGCCTTGGAACACCCCAAAACCCCTGTTTTCAACCCAAAATGGCCCTGAAACACCCCCAAAACCCCTGTTTTCAACCCAAAAATGGCCCTGAAACACCCCCAAACCCCTGTTTTCAAACCAGAAATGGCCTTGGAACACCCAAAATCCATCTTTTCAACCCAAAAATGGCCCTGAAACACCCCCAAAACCCCTGTTTTCAACCCAAAATGGCCCTGAAACTCCCCCAAAACCCCAGTTTTCAACCCAGAAATGGCCTTGGAACACCCAAAATCCATCTTTTCAACCCAAAAATGGCCTTGGAACACCCCAAAACCCCTGTTTTCAACCCAAAATGGCCCTGAAACACCCCCAAACCCCCTGTTTTCAACCCAAAAATGGCCCTGAAACACCCCCAAAACCCCTGTTTTCAACCCAGAAATGGCCTTGGAACACCCAAAATCCATCTTTTCAACCCAAAAATGGCCCTGAAACACCCCCAAAACCCCTGTTTTCAAACCAGAAATGGCCTTGGAACACCCAAAATCCGTCTTTTCAACCCAAAAATGGCCTTGGAACACCCCAAAACCCCTGTTTTCAACCCAAAATGGCCCTGAAACACCCCCAAAACCCCTGTTTTCAAACCAGAAATGGCCTTGGAACACCCAAAATCCATGTTTTCAACCCAAAAATGGCCTTGGAACACCCCAAAACCCTTTTTATCGACCCAAAAATGGCCTTGGAACACCCAAAATCCATCTTTTCAACCCCAAAATGGCCTTGGAACACCCAAAATCCATCTTTTCAACCCAAAAAAGGCCTTGGAACACCCCAAAACCCTTTTTATCAACCCAAAAATGGCCTTGGAACACCCCAAATCCATCTTTTCAACCCAAAAATGGCCTTGGAACACCCCAAAACCCTTTTTATCGACCCAAAAATGGCCTTGGAACACCCAAAATCCATCTTTTCAACCCAAAAATGGCCTTGGAACACCCCAAAACCCCTTTTTTCAACCCAAAAATGGCCTTGGAACACCCAAAATCCATCTTTTCAACCCAAAAATGGCCTTGGAACACCCCAAAACCCTTTTTATCGACCCAAAAATGGCCTTGGAACACCCCAAATCCATCTTTTCAACCCAAAAATGGCCTTGGAACACCCCAAAACCCCTTTTTTCAACCCAAAAATGGCCTTGGAACACCCAAAATCCATTTTTTCGCCCTGAAAATGGCCTTGGAACACCCAAAATCCATCTTTTCGCCCTGAAAATGGTTTTGGAACACCCCAAACCCCCTTTTTTCAACCCAAAAAAGGCCTTGGAACACCCAAAATCCATCTTTTCACTCTGAAAATGGCCTGGGAGCACCCCAAACCCCTTGTTTTTCCCCCGGAAATATCCTTGGAACCCCCCAAATTCATTTTTTCACCCTAAAACTGGCCTTAAACCCCCCCAAAAACCCCTTTTCACACCCAAATCCCCTTTTCCACCCCCAAAACCAGCATTGGACCCCCAAAATCCATCTTTTCACCTTGAAAACGGCCTTGAAACCCCCCCAAACCCCTTTTTTCACCCCCAAAACAGCATTGGACCCCCAAAATCCATCTTTTCACCCTGAAAATGGCCTTGAAACCCCCCCAAACCCCCCTTTTCACCCCCAAAATGGCATTGGACCCCCCAAAATCCATCTTTTCACCCTGAAAATGGCCTTGAAACCCCCCCAAACCCCCTTTTTCACCCCCAAAATGGCATTGGAACCCCCAAAATCCATCTTTTCACCTTGAAAACGGCCTTGAACCCCCCCAAACCCCTTTTTTCACCCCCAAAATGGCATTGGACCCCCCAAAATCCATCTTTTCACCTTGAAAATGGCTTTGAACCCCCCCCAAACCCCTTTTTTCACCCCCAAAAACAGCATTGGACCCCCCCAAATCCATCTTTTCACCTTGAAAATGGCCTTGAACCCCCCCAAACCCCTTTTTTCCCCCAAAAAAACAGCATTGGACCCCCCAAAATCCATCTTTTCACCTTGAAAACGGCCTTGAAACCCCCCCAAACCCCTTTTTTCACCCCCAAAATGGCATTGGACCCCCCAAAATCCATCTTTTCACCTTGAAAACGGCCTTGAACCCCCCCAAATCTCCTCTTTTCACCTTGAAAATGGCCTTCAAGCCCCCTAAATCCCCCCTTCTCACCCCAGAGACACCCTAAGTCCCCCTTTTCACCCCCAAAATGCCCTTGAAATCCCCAAAACACCCCTTTCTCACCCTAAAAATGGTCTCGAAACCCCCAAGTCCCCCTTCCTCTGCCCAAACCCAGCCTCAAATCCCCTTTTCTCACCCCAAATCCCCCCTTCACAACCCCAAACTGGCCTTGAACCCCCCCGAATTCCCTCTTCTCCCCCCCCAAAGAGGCTTTGAAACCCCCAAATCCCCCCTTTTTCACCCCAAAATGGGGTCCCCCCCCCCCCCCCAGGTGATCGACCGCAGCGGTGCCCGTATTGGGGAGTACGAGGACGTGTCCCAGGTGGAGAAGTACGAGATGGCAGAGAGCGACTACGACAAGAGGCCAGGTGGGGTGGTGGGGCCAGCCCCATAGGGCTGACACCCCATGGTGGCCCTATGGGGTCCCCACTGTGCTGACACCCCATGGTGGCCCTGTGTTGTCTTTATGGGGTCCCCTAAGGTGTCCCTGTGGGGTCCCCCCTGTGCTGCCTTCCCATGGTGTCCCTGTTTTGTCCTTATGGGGTCCCCTAAGATGTCCCTATGGGGTTCTCACTGCGCTGCCACCCTATGGGTTCCCCCATGGTGTCCCTATGGGGTACCCCCTGTGCTGCCACCCCATGGTGTCCCTGTGTTGTCCTTATGGGGTCCCCTAAGATGTCCCTATGGTGTCCCCACTGTGCTGCCACCCTATGGGATCCCCCCTGGTGTCCCTATGGGGTCCCCCCTGGTGTCCCTATGGTGTCCCCCACGGTGTCCCTATGGGGTCCCCACTGTGCTGCCATCCCTATGGTGTCCCCAATGCTCACTGTTCCCCCTTTATCACTGTCCCTATGGTGCCACCACCACCTTCCCAGGGACCAAGTGACACTGTGGGGCCAGCCCCACTGTGTTGCCACCCCCATGGTGTCCCCTAAGTGTCTCCTAAGGTGTCTCCAAGGTGTCTCCTATGGTGTCCCCAAGACCCCCGTCCCCCCCTTCCCAGCGTCCCCATCGTGGCCCTGCTGTCCCTATGGAGCCCCCCCCCAACCCCACTGTCCCTATGGAGCCCCCCCCCAACCCCACTGTCCCTATGGAGCCCCCCCCAACCCCACTGTCCCTATGGAGCTCCCAGCCCCACTGTCCCTATGCACCCCCCCAACCCCACTGTCCCTATGGAGCCCCCAACCCCACTGTCCCTATGGAGCCTCCCCCAATCCCAATGTCCCTATGGACCCCCCGAACCCCACTGTCCCTATGGAGCCCCCTCTGTCCCTATGGAGAAACCCCAACCCCACTGTCCCTATGGACCCCCCCCAACCCCACTGTCCCTATGGAGCCCCCCCAACCCCACTGTCCCTATGGAGCCCCCAACCCCACTGTCCCTATGGAGCCCCCCCAACCCCACTGTCCCTATGGAGCCCCCTCTGTCCCTATGGAGACCCCCCAACCCCACTGTCCCTATGGAGCCTCCCCCAACCCCACTGTCCCTATGGAGCCCCCCACTGTCCCTATGGAGCCCCCCCCAACCCCACTGTCCCTATGGAGCCCCCCCGTCCCTATGGACCCCCCCCCAACCCCCCTGTCCCTTTGCCCCCCCCAGAGTCCCTCCGCAGCTTCCTCCGGCAGCGCCAATGGGGCCGTTACGACGCGGAGGCCGCGCGGCGCCGGGCGCAGGAGCAGCGGCAGCGCCGGGAGCAGGATGCGGCCGTGGCGCTGGCGCTGCCGCTGGGCTCCCGCTGCCTGGTGCGGGTGCCGGGACAGCCCTGCCGCCGGGGCACCATCATGTACGTGGGTAGGTGCCGGCCCCAGAGCCCCCCGCGTGGACCCGAAACGGCCCCAAATTCACCCAAAACGGCCCCAAATTCACCCAAAACGGCCCCAAATTCACCCGAAACGGCCCCAAATTCACCCGAAACAGCCCCAAATTCACCCAAAACGGCCCCAAATTCACCCGAAACGGCCCCAAATTCACCCGAAACAGCCCCAAATTCACCCAAAACGGCCCCAAATTCACCCAAAACGGCCCCAAATTCACCTGAAACGGCCCAAATTCACCCAAAACGGCCCCAAATTCACCCAAAACGGCCCCTAATTCACCTGAAACGGCCCAAATTCACCCAAAACGGCCCCAAATTCACCCGAAACGGCCCCAAATTCACCCGAAACGGCCCCAAATTCACCCGAAACAGTCCCAAATTCACCCAAAACGGCCCCAAATTCACCCGAAACGGCCCCAAATTCACCTGAAACGGCCCCAAATTCACCCGAAACGGCCCCAAATTCACCCAAAACGGCCCCAAATTCATCAGAAATGGCCCCAAATTCACCTGAAACGGCCCCAAATTCACCCGAACGGTCCAAATTCACCTGAAACGGCCCCAAATTCACCCGAAACGGCCCCAAATTCACCCGAACGGTCCAAATTCACCCGAAACGGCCCCGAATTCACACAAAACGGCCCCAAATTCACCCGAAACGGCCCCAAATTCACCTGAAATGGCCCAAATTCACCCAAAACGGCCCCAAATTCACCCGAAACAGCCCCAAATTCACCCAAAACGGCCCCTAATTCACCTGAAACGGCCCAAATTCACCCAAAACGGCCCCAAATTCACCCGAAACGGCCCCAAATTCACCCGAAACGGCCCCAAATTCACCCGAAACAGTCCCAAATTCACCCAAAACGGCCCCAAATTCACCCGAAACGGCCCCAAATTCACCTGAAACGGCCCCAAATTCACCCGAAACGGCCCCAAATTCACCCAAAACGGCCCCAAATTCATCAGAAATGGCCCCAAATTCACCTGAAACGGCCCCAAATTCACCCGAACGGTCCAAATTCACCTGAAACGGCCCCAAATTCACCCGAAACGGCCCCAAATTCACCTGAAATGGCCCAAATTCACCCAAAACGGCCCCAAATTCACCCGAAACAGCCCCAAATTCACCCAAAACGGCCCCAAATTCACCCGAAACGGCCCCAAATTCACCTGAAACGGCCCCAAATTCACCCGAAACGGCCCCAAATTCACCCAAAACGGCCCCAAATTCATCAGAAATGGCCCCAAATTCACCTGAAACGGCCCCAAATTCACCCGAACGGCCCAAATTCACCTGAAACGGCCCCAAATTCACCCAAAACGGCCCCAAATTCACCCGAAACGGCCCCAAATTCACCTGAAACGGCCCCAAATTCACCCGAAACGGCCCCTAATTCACCTGAAACGGCCCAAATTCACCCAAAACGGCCCCAAATTCACCCGAAACGGCCCCAAATTCACCCGAAACAGTCCCAAATTCACCCAAAACGGCCCCAAATTCACCCGAAACGGCCCCAAATTCATCAGAAATGGCCCCAAATTCATCCGAAACGGCCCCAAATTCACCTGAAACAGCCCCAAATTCACCCAAAACGGCCCCAAATTCACCTGAAACGGCCCCAAATTCACCTGAAACGGCCCAAATTCACCCAAAACGGCCCCAAATTCACCCAAAACGCCCCAAATTCACCCAAAACGGCCCCAAATTCACCCAAAACGGCCCCAAATTCACCCGAAACGGCCCAAATTCACCTGAAACGGCCCCAAATTCACCCAAAACAGCCCCAAATTCACCCAAAACGGCCCCAAATTCATCCGAAACAGCCCCAAATTCACCTGAAACGGCCCCAAATTCACCCAAAACGGCCCCAAATTCACCCAAAACGGCCCCAAATTCACCCAAAACGGCCCCAAATTTGCCCGAAACGGCCCAAATTCACCCAAAACAGCCCCAAATTCACCCAAAACATCCCAAATTCACCCAAAACACACCCAGAGTGACCCAAAACACACCCAATTTTACCCAAAACAGCCCCAAATTCACCCAAAACAGCCCCAAATTCACCCAAAACAGCCCCAAATTCACCTAAAACACACCTGGTATGACCCAAAACAGCCCCAAATTCACCCAAAACAAACCTTGTGTGACCCAAAACACACCCAATTTCCCCAAAAACATGCCCAAATTGACCCGAAACATCCCCAATTGACCAAAACACCCCCAAATTGACCCAAAACATCCCCAATTGACCAAAACACCCCCAAATTGACCCAAAACATCCCCAATTGACCAAAACACCCCCAAATTGACCCGAAACATCCCCAATTGACCAAAACACCCCCAAATTGACCCGAAACATCCCCAATTGACCAAAACACCCCCAAATTGACCCGAAACATCCCCAATTGACCAAAACACCCCCAAATTGACCCGAAACATCCCCAATTGACCAAAACACCCCCAAATTGACCCGAAACATCCCCAATTGACCAAAACACCCCCAAATTGACCCAAAACATCCCCAATTGACCAAAACACCCCCAAATTGACCCGAAACATCCCCAATTGACCAAAACACCCCCAAATTGACCCGAAACATCCCCAATTGACCAAAACACCCCCAAATTGACCCAAAACATCCCCAATTGACCAAAACACCCCCAAATTGACCCGAAACATCCCCAATTGACCAAAACACCCCCAAATTGACCCGAAACATCCCCAATTGACCAAAACACCCCCAAATTGACCCAAAACACCCCCAATTGACCAAAACACCCCCAAATTGACCCAAAACATCCCCAATTGACCAAAACACCCCCAAATTGACCAAAACACCCCCAAATTGACCCGAAACATCCCCAATTGACCAAAACACCCCCAAATTGACCCAAAACACCCCCAATTGACCAAAACACCCCCAAATTGACCCAAAACACCCCCAATTGACCAAAACACCCCCAAATTGACCCAAAACATCCCCAATTGACCAAAACACACCCAAATTGACCAAAACACCCCCAAATTGACCCAAAACACCCCCAATTGACCAAAACACCCCCAAATTGACCCAAAACATCCCCAATTGACCAAAACACCCCCAAATTGACCAAAACACCCCCAAATTGACCCAAAACACCCCCAATTGACCAAAACACCCCCAAATTGACCCAAAACATCCCCAATTGACCAAAACACCCCCAAATTGACCCAAAACATCCCCAATTGACCAAAACACCCCCAAATTGATCCAAAACATCCCCAATTGACCAAAACACCCCCAAATTGACCCAAAACATCCCCAATTGACCAAAACACCCCCAAATTGACCCAAAACATCCCCAATTGACCAAAACACCCCCAAATTGACCCAAAACATCCCCAATTGACCAAAACACCCCCAAATTGATCCAAAACATCCCCAATTGACCAAAACACCCCCAAATTGACCCAAAACATCCCCAATTGACCAAAACATCCCCAAATTGACCCAAAACATCCCCAATTGACCAAAACACACCCAAATTGACCCAAAACACCCCCAAATTGACCCGAAACATCCCCAATTGACCAAAACACCCCCAAATTGACCCAAAACATCCCCAATTGACCAAAACACCCCCAAATTGACCAAAACACCCCCAAATTGACCCAAAACACCCCCAATTGACCAAAACACCCCCAAATTGACCCAAAACATCCCCAATTGACCAAAACACCCCCAAATTGACCCAAAACATCCCCAATTGACCAAAACACCCCCAAATTGATCCAAAACATCCCCAATTGACCAAAACACCCCCAAATTGACCCAAAACATCCCCAATTGACCAAAACACCCCCAAATTGACCCAAAACATCCCCAATTGACCAAAACACCCCCAAATTGACCCAAAACATCCCCAATTGACCAAAACATCCCCAAATTGACCCAAAACATCCCCAATTGACCAAAACACCCCCAAATTGACCAAAACACCCCCAAATTGACCCGAAACATCCCCAATTGACCAAAACACCCCCAAATTGACCCAAAACATCCCCAATTGACCAAAACACCCCCAAATTGACCAAAACACCCCCAAATTGACCCAAAACACCCCCAATTGACCAAAACACCCCCAAATTGACCCAAAACATCCCCAATTGACCAAAACACCCCCAAATTGATCCAAAACACCCCCAAATTGCCCCAAAACATCCCCAATTTCACCCAAAACATCCCCAAATTGACACACAACTTCACCAAAGCAGCCCCAAATTCACCCCAAACACCCCTGGTTTGACCCCAAACACCCCCAAAGTGACCGCAACCCCCCCCAAGATGTCCCAAATCCCCCTCAAACCCCCCCAAAGTGACCCCAACCCCCACCAAAGTGACCCCAACCCCCCCCAAATGACCCCAACCCCCCCCAAATGACCCCAACCCCCCCAAGTGACCCCAACGCCCCCAAATGACCCCAACCCCCCCAAGTGACCCCAACGCCCCCAAATGACCCCAACGCCCCCCAAGTGACCCCAACCCCCCCCAAGTGACCCCAACCCCCCCAAATGACCCCAACCCCCCCAAGTGACCCCAACGCCCCCCAAGTGACCCCAACCCCCCCCAAGTGACCCCAACCCCCCCAAATGACCCCAACCCCCCCAAGTGACCCCAACGCCCCCAAATGACCCCAACCCCCCCAAGTGACCCCAACCCCCCCCAAATGACCCCAACGCCCCCCAAGTGACCCCAACCCCCCCAAAATGACCCCAACCCCCCCATTTTCTCTCCCCCCCCTCCCCCCAGGCCAGACCGACTTCAAGCCTGGCCACTGGGTGGGGGTGCGCTATGACGAGCCAATGGGCAAGCACGACGGCAGGTACCGACCCCCCCATTGCCCCCCAACATCCTTGTGTCCCCTCCCCCCTCTCGTTGAGCCCCCCCAACCTCCTTGTGTCCCCTCCCCCCCTTGTGTCCCCTCCCCCCCCAACCTCCTCGTGTCCCCTCCCCCCCTTGTGTCCCCTCCCCCCCAACCTCCTTGTGTCCCCTCCCCCCCAACTTCCTTGTGTCCCCTCCTCCCACCTCCTTGTGTCCCCTCCCCCCCTCTTTGAGACCCCCCAAACCTCCTTGTGTCCCCTCCCCCCAACCTCCTTGTGTCCCCCTCCCCTCCTTGTGTCCCCTCCCCCCCAACCTCCTGGTGTCCCCTCCCCCCCCCCCACTTCGTGTCCCCTCCCCCCTCCTTGTGTCCCCCCCACCTCCTCGTGTCCCCTCCCCCCCTTCTCCCCCCACCAACCTCCTTGTGTCCCCTCCCCCATTGTGTCCCCTCCCCCAACTTCCTTATTTCCCCTCCCCCCCACCTCCTTGTGTGTCCCCCCCCCTTATGTCCCCTCCCCCAACCTCCTTCTCCCCCTCTGTATCCCCTCCCCCCAACCTCCTCGTGTCCCCTCCCCCCCTTGTGTCCCCTCCCCCTCAACCTCGTGTCCCCTCCCCCCCCAACCTCCTTGTCCCCCACCCCCACTTTGTGTCCCCTCCCCCCTCTTGTGTCCCCCCCACCTCCTCGTATCCCCTCCCCCCTTGTATCCCCTCCACCCCACCTCCTTCTGCCCCTCCCCCCCTTGTGTCCCCTCCCCCCCAACCTCCTTGTGTCCCCCCCACTTCCTGTCCCCTCCCCCCTCCTCGTGTCCCCTCCCCCCTTGTATCCCCTCCCCCCCACCTCCTTCTGCCCCTCCCCCCCCCTTGTATCCCCTCCCCCCTCACCTCCTCGTGTCCCCTCCCCCCCAGCGTTGGCTCCCGCCGTTACTTCGAGTGCCCCCCCAAGTACGGGGCCTTCGTGCGCCCCCAAAGCGTCACCGCCGGCGACTTCCCGGAGGAGGGCCCCGACCTCGAGGACGAGCTCTGAGGGGGGGGCAGGCCCCCCCCCCCCCCCAAATCCACGCCCCCCGACACCCCAAAAACGCCGTTTCCCGCCACCACCCCCCCCCTTTTTTGGCGGGATTTTCCCCCGCTGGCCACGCCCCCTCGGCTCTGAAGGGGCGTGGCCGCGTGGGGGCGCCCTCCGTCTGCAACTGCTCTCCATTGGGGGGGGCGTGGCTTTGAAGGGGCGTGGTTTCCACGCTGGCCACACCCCCCGTGTGCATCTGACGCGGCTCTCCACCCGGGGGGGCGTGGCTTTTGTTCACGCCCCTCCTTTCTATGGAAGGGGCGTGGCCTGCTCGGCGCGCCTCTGCCTGGGGGCGTGGCTTTGAAGGGGCGTGGCTTCCACGCTGGCCACGCCCTCACGTGCGTCTGGCGCGGGCTCTCCAAGGGGATATGGGGGCGTGGCTTCATCTTGACCACGCCCCCCCCCGGCGTGGTTTGCGTGACGCTCCTCCACATGGGGGCGTGGCTTCCCTCTGGCCACGCCCCCCCGCGTGCAACTACCGCTGCTCTCCATAATGGGCCGTGGCTTTCTTTAGACCACGCCCCCTCAACTATGTAAGGGGCGTGGCCTGCCGGACTCCCTTCTGCCTACGGGGGCGTGCCATCCCCTGCGGCAGCCAATCGGCGAGCGCGCTGAGGAAAAGGAGGCGGGGCCAAGCAGGGTGAGTTGCGGCGGGGGGGGGGGCGTGGTCCCAGCCCCCCCCTCTCCCCCCCCCCGGCAGGTACCGGGCCCATAAAGTGGCGTTTTAAGGTGAAAACCCGTTTCTTGGCCATTTTTGCGTAGCCAATAGGGACGCTCCTTCCGCTTCCGCCAATCACAGTTCGCAGCGGGCGGGACGGCGGCGGCGGCTGACCAATAGGCGCGGTGAAGGTCAGCGGCGGCGGCCAATGAGCGCTCAGCGGTGTCTCCTCTGGCCGGAGCGATGGCGGATGCGGTGCTGGCTATGGGGGGATGGACCCCCCATATCCCATCGGCCCCCTATATCCCATCACCCCCCATATCCCGTGACCCCCATATCCCATCACCCCCCATATCCCATCACCCCCATATCCCGTGACCCCCCATCATCACCATCACCCCCCATATCCCGTGACCCCCATATCCCATGACCCCCATATCCCATCACCCCCCATATCCCATCACCCCCATATCCCATCATCCCCATATCCCATGACCCCCTTATCCCATTGCCCCCATATCCCATCACCCCCATATCCCATCGCCCCCATATCCCATCACCCCCATATCCCATCATTCCCATATCCCATCACCCCCCATATCTCTTCACCCCCATATCCCATTACCCCCCATATCTCTATATCCCCTATATCATCCCTATATCCCATCATCACCATCACCCCCCATATCCCATAATCCCTATATCCCATCATCACCATCACCCCCCCCATATCCCTATATCCCATAATCCCTATATCCCATCATCACCCCCATATCCCTATATCCCATAATCCCTATATCCCATCATCACCCCCCACACCCCATCGCTCCCACATCCCATCGTCTCCATCACCCCCGACCCCAATTCAGGGCCCATTTGGCCCCATTCCTCCTCCCCTCCCTCATTCCCAGCCTCCTTTTGGGGCCATTCCCATGTCTTTTGGGGTTCTCCATCCCTGGTTTACCCCAACACCCTCATTTTGGGGTTAAAAAGAGGGATTTTGGTCCCACTTGGAATGGCGGGGTGGGGGGAGAGGGTAATAAAGGCGGTGGGAGAGCCCCAGCTTGCCCCATTCATTCCTGTGGGATAAGGGGGGGAAATGGGGCTGGAGCAGTGGGGATTCCCATTGCCACCGAAGCCCCATAACCAATGAACCCCATATGCTCCCCATAGCTTCATCCCTTGGCAATATCCATAGGGAACGGGGCCCATCCGGATTCAGCCCCCACACCGAATTCCTCAGCTCGGGAAAAGCAGGAAAAAAAAAAGGCAACTTCCATCACCAAGAACTACAGGGGGGACGTGTTAGGCCCGAAGATATCGCGACAGGCCCCAGAGATATCGCGACAGGCCCCCGATATCGCGACAGGCCCCCGATATCGCGACAGGTCCCGTGATCGCTCGCGCAACAGCTCCCGCCCAGGCCCTCAGCGGCTCCTTCGCCAGCACAAAACGCCCCCAAAAGGCCCCCAAATTGGGCTTATTTTTGGGTGAAATCGCTTAAAAATGGAATTATTGGGGGGGGGGGGGATTGGATTTTAAGAGGTTTTGAGGGGAAAAAAAGGGGGAAAATGGGGATTTTTGAGGTGGGAAAATCCCCCCCCCCCCCCCCCCCCAAAAATCTGCAGTTTTGAGCCCGAATCATCAGGAGGAAGCAGCAGGAAAAGGGCAAAATGGTTCAAAAGTGGCTTTTGGCCCCAATTTGGCCTCCAATTGGACCGGTTTTGCCCGTTTTGACCCCCCCCCCCCCCCCCCCCAAAACACCTCCTTTTCACAGCAGAATCCCCTCTTTGGGGTCCAAAAATCGCCCGTTTTGGGCCCATTTTGGGCTTTTCGGGGAGGATTTGGCCTCTTTGGGGATGGAGGAAAGGGGGATGGGGAGAGCCCTTTGTGGAGGGGGGTTGGGGGGTGATGTGGGGTGGGGGTTTGGGGGTGTTTTCATCCCTGGGGGGGGGGGGTCTTAAAGTGCGAAGAGACCCAGGTGGGGCGCTGGGAGCCTTCCCCGTGCTCTCCAGTGGTACCATGAAAATCCAGTTGCTGGGAATGCTGGGAAGGATCCAGGAATCCAAGGTTCCAACCCCCCCCTCCCTCCTCCTCCCCACAGCCCCCCATTAATCCCTATGGGACCCACAGGACAAACCCCCCCCCCCCCTTCCCCCTTCCCATCTCATGTGTCCTCTTCACATCCCAATCCCGATTTTCCTGCCCCATTGGGTCCAAATCCCAACCGAGCGCCGGCTTTTCCCAAGGGAATCCCCCCAAATCCAGCCCCAAATGGGATGGGGGCAGCGGGAGCACCCCCTCCCTCCCCTCTGTAAGTGCTTCATGCCGGGAGCAGGGAATGGGGTCCTGGGAAGTGCTGGGATCCAGGGGATGATTCCTGGGATGCATCAGCTGAGCCTTGGGTTGTTCCGGGAATGCCTTGGGCCATGGCGGATGGGCCTCAGATCCCAATGGATGGGCCTCAGATTCCAATGGATGAGCTTCAGATCCCAATGGATGGGCCTCAGATCCCAATGGATGAGGTTCAGATCCCAATGGATGAGGTTCAGGTCTCAATGGATGGGCCTCAGATCCCAATGGATGAGGTGCAGATCCCAATGGATGAGCATCAGATCCCAATGGATGAGCTTCAGGTCTCAATGGATGAGCCTTAGATCCCAATGGATGAGCCTCAGATGGCAACGGATGAGCCTTAGATCCCAATGGATCAGGCTCAGATCCCAATGGATGAGCCTTAGATCCCAATGGATGAAGTCAGATCCCAACGGATGAGCCTTAGATCCCAACAGATGAGCTTCAGGTCTCAATGGATGAGCTTCAGGTCTCAATGGATGAGCCTTAGATCCCAATGGATGAGCTGCAGATCCCAACAGATGAGCCTTAGATCCCAACAGATGAGCCTTAGATCCCAATGGATGAGGTCAGATCCCAACGGAGGAGCCTCAGATCCCAACGGATGAGCCTTAGATCCCAACGGATGAGCTTCAGGTCTCAATGGATGAGCCTTAGATCCCAATGGATGAGCTGCAGATCCCAATGGATGAGCCTTAGATCCCAACGGATGAGCTTCAGATCCCAACGGATGAGCCTCAGATGGCAACGGATGAGCGTTAGATCCCAACGGGTGAGCCTCACATCCCATTGGATGAGCCTTAGATCCCAATGGATGAGCTTCAGATCCCAACGGATGAACCTTAGATCCCAACAGATGAGCTTTAGATCCCAACGGATGAGCGTTAGATCCCAACGGGTGAGCCTCACATCCCATTGGATGAGCCTTAGATCCCAATGGATGAGCTTCAGATCCCAACGGATGAACCTTAGATCCCAACAGATGAGCTTTAGATCCCAACGGATGAGCCTTAGATCCCAACGGGTGAGCCTCACATCCCATTGGATGAGCCTTAGATCCCAATGGATGAGCTTCAGATCCCAACGGATGAGCCTTAGATCCCAACGGATGAGCCTTAGATCCCAACGGATGAACCTTAGATCCCAACAGACGAGCCTCACATCCCAACGGATCCCTATGGGATGAGCTTCCGCCGGCGCCGGCCGGGATGCGAAGGGCTTCGGTGGCGCCGCGACCGAGGGTCCCCACGTCCTTGGCCTCGATCCTGGACGGAGAAGTCAGGAACCTCCCTGCTCGCCCGGGCTCAAGTCTATGGGGCAGCAAGGAAAGGCCAAGCCCGGAGCCGGCGCCTGCCCCCCAACAATGCCCCATGGGACCGGATGCGATGCTGGAGGTTGTGGGGAGCAGAGTGGGGTGGATGGATGGTGGTGGGGTGGGGGGGGGGGGGTGAGAGAGAGGGGCAGGGAGAAGGCTCCCGGTGCTCACGGTGCCGACGGCTCCGCGTGGGGCTGGCTCGGGAGCAGCGCTTGCACCGGCGACGGCGGCGACGGCGGCGTCCGCGGAGGCGACGCCGGAGCCGCGCCGGGGACCAGCGGGGAAGCTCCGGTGGGAAGAGACGAAGGAGAGGTGGGAACGGCACCGGGAAGCTCCGGGATGGACCGGGATGAGGAAGAGGAAGAAGAGGAGGAAGAGGAGAAGAAGAAGGGGCTCTGCTGGATGAAGAGGTCGATGATTGTCTGGTAGGTGCGCGTGGCCGTGAGCGCGTCCATGGTGCTGAAGTCCGGGCGCATGAGCGTTGGCCAGAAGCAGATGGAGAGGTTCTCGCTCGTCATCAGGTTCACGCGAGTGCTGTTGGCTCACCCTGGGCAAGGACAACGGGAGCGGCCCCATAGGAGCCTGGTAAGGGGAGGGGGGGCTCGGGGTGGGGGGGGGGAGGTCCCAATGGGATCTGCTCGGGGGGGGAAATCAATGGGATCTGGTCATGGGGGCATCAATGGGAGCGTGTTGGGGTGCTCCTGGGGGCATCCTAATGGGATCTGTTCATGGGGACATCAATGGGAGCGTGTTGGGGTGCTCCTGGAGGCATCCTAATGGGATCTGTTTCATGGGGACATCAATGGGATCCTGTTGGGGTGCTCATGGGGACGTCCCAATGGGATCCTGTTGGGGTGCTCCTGGGGGCATCCTAATGGGATCTGTTCATGGGGACATCAATGGGATCCTGTTGGGGTGCTCCTGGGGGCATCCTAATGGGATCTGTTCATGGGGACATCAATGGGAGCCTCTTGGGGTGCTCCTGGGGGCATCAATGGGAGCCTGTTGGGGTGCTCGGGGGGACATCAATGGGATCCTGTTGGGGTGCTCACGGGGACGTCCCAATGGGATCCACTCATGGGGACATCAATGGGATCCTGTTGGGGTGCTCATGGGGGCATCAATGGGATCCTGTTGGGGTGCTCATGGGGACATCAATGGGATCCTGTTGGGGTGCTCAGGGGGACGTCCCAATGGGAGCCTATTGGGGTGCTCAGGGGGGTGTCCCAATGGGATCCTGTTGGGGTGCTCGGGGGGCATCGTAATGGGATCTGTTCATGGGGACATCAATGGGAGCCTCTTGGGGTGCTCAGGGGGACATCAATGGGAGCCTGTTGGGGCACTCAGGGGGATGTCCCAATGGGATCCGCTCATGGGGACATCAATGGGATCCTGTTGGGGTGCTCGGGGGGGCATCGTAATGGGATCTGTTCATGGGGACATCAATGGGATCCTGCTGGGGTGCTCATGCGGATGTCCCAATGGGATCCTGTTGGGGCACTCAGGGGGGAGTCCCAATGGGATTCGCTCATGGGGACACCCAATGGGATCCACTCATGGGGACATCAATGGGAGCCTGTTGGGGTGCTCAGGGGGACCACCCAATGGGAGCCTGTTGGGGTGCTCAGGGGGACCACCCAATGGGAGCCTGTTGGGGTGCTCAGGGGGGCATCCCAATGGGATCTGCTCATGGGGACACCCAATGGGATCCTGTTGGGGTGCTCAGGGGGACGTCCCAATGGGATCCTGTTGGGGTGCTCAGGGGGGGCATCAATGGGATCCTGTTGGGGTGCTCAGGGGGGCATCCCAATGGGATCTGCTCATGGGGACACCCAATGGGATCTGCTCAAGGGGACGTCCCAATGGGATCTGTTCATGGGGACCATCCAATAGGATCCGCTCATGGGGACATCAATAGAATCCTGTTGGGGTGCTCATGGGGACGTCCCAGTGGGATCCTGTTGGGGTGCTCATAGGGACGTCCCAATGGGATCCTGCTGGGATGCTCATGGGGACATCAATGGAATCCACTCATGGGGACATCCCACCTGGATCCTTTTGGGATGCTCACGGTGACATCCCACCTGGATCCTTTTGGGATGCTCACGGCAACATCCCCCTTGGATCCTTTTGGGATGCTTACGGTGACATCCCACCTGGATCCTTTTGGGATGCTCATGGTGACATCCCACCTGGATCCTTTTGGGATGCTCATGGGGACATCCCACCTGGATCCTTTTGGGATGCTCACGGTGACAACCCACCTGGATCCTTTTGGGATGCTCACGGCGACATCCCCCTTGGATCCTGCATCACCTCCACACCGCCCCATCCCCAATCCTGCTTTTTTGGGTTATCCCAACATTCTCCCTGCATCCCAGCCCCCCCGATACCTACTTGTTCAAGTGGCCAATGACGTATTTGAAGACCTCATAGTTTTCCTTGGGGAATTTCCTCAGCACCTCCTTCAACGCGTGGAGCTTCTGCTCCCGGTCGTTGATCTCTGCCAAGAGGGAACAGGAAGGGTGTCAGGAAGGGCAGCAGCATCCCATGGGATTCCTCCTCTTCCAAAGGGATTGGGGGGGGGGCATCAGCATGAGCAGAACCTGGGTTCTTCCCAAGGGGAAAGGGGGAAAAAAGCAGCCCCCGTCCCCATTGCTTCCAAGGGGTGGGATCCAGGAGATGGGAATGGGGGCAGACGGGATGGGAACGGCGTTGGGAAGAGCATGGACTCACTGTGGGCTTCCACCAGCTCCACCTGCATGGAATAAGGGACCAAAGGCTCGGGCAGCTCGGAGAAGAAGCTCTTCATGGCTCCAGCCACGGTGTTGACGGTGAAATCCTTCTCAGCCAGGTCCAGGCCGTGGTCTGCAAGGGGAAGAGGCTCCTGGTTAGATCCCGGCGGCTGGAATTGCCCTTCCCAAAGAGCCAGGAGGGGCAGGAAGGTGGGGATGTGGGGCTGGAATGTGGGGGGGGTGTGGGATGGGCATGGCCCCGAGGGGCTGAGCTCTGGTGGCTGCAAGGAAAGGAAGGAGGAGGGGAAGGAAGAGGGAGGAGAGGAATGGGAATGGTCTGGGAATGGGGGAAATCCATGGAAAAGGAAGGGAAATGGAGAAAAGGCAGGGGAAAAAACAGGAAAGGGATCAAAATCCAACGGTGGGGGGGTGGGATGGGGAATCCCGGGATACAAAGGGGTTGGGATGGGGAATCTTGGGATACAAAGGGGTTGGGATGGGGAATCCCGGGATACAAAGGGGTTGGGATGGGGAATCCTGGGACACAAAGGGGTTGGGATGGGGAATCCTTGGACACAAAGGGGTTGGGATGGGGAATCCTGGGACACAAAGGGGTTGGGATGGGGAATCCTGGGATACAAAGGGGTTGGGATGGGGAATCCTGGGATACAAAGGGGTTGGGATGGGGAATCCCGGGATACAAAGGGGTTGGGATGGGGAATCCTGGGATATAAAGGGGTTGGGATGGGGAATCCTTGGACACAAAGGGGTTGGGATGGGGAATCCTGGGATACAAAGGGGTTGGGATGGGGAATCCTGGGATACAAAGGGGTTGGGATGGGGAATCCTGGGATACAAAGGGGTTGGGAAGGGGAATCCTGGGATACAAAGGGGTTGGGATGGGGAATCCCGGGATACAAAGGGGTTGGGATGGGGAATCCTGGGACACAAAGGGGTTGGGATGGGGAATCCTTGGACACAAAGGGGTTGGGATGGGGAATCCTGGGATACAAAGGGGTTGGGATTGGGAATCCTGGGATACAAAGGGGTTGGGATGGGGAATCCTGGGACACAAAGGGGTTGGGATGGGGAATCCTGGGATACAAAGGGGTTGGAATGAGGAATCCCAGGACCCAAAGGGATCGGCACAGGGAATCCCAGGAGCTCACCCTGGTCGAACTGCCTCTGCAGACTCTCCATCTCCGACTTGTTCCCGCTCACCCGATAGATCCCTTCGGTGCTGAGCCCTGGGGAGGGAGGAGCAGGTCAGGCCCCCGGGATACCCCCGGAAGAGCTGGGATGCGGAATTCCCCCCCTCCCGCCGGGACGCTGCGCTCACCCGTGGCCTCGATGTACTCGATGCAGCGCTCGATGAAGACCGGGATGGGCTTCTCGGCTGTCACCACGCCGCTCAGGGGCACCCCGAAGTAGCTGCTCTCCCACGTGCTCTTGGTGATGGACGGCCGCGGCTTGGGCTTGGGTTTCTGTGCCACAGCGGGAAGGGAGATGGAATACGCTTTATCCCGATGGATAATGCCTTATCCTGATGGATAACGCTTTATCCCGATGGAATACGCCTTATCCCGATGGATAATGCCTTATCCCGATGGATAACGCTTTATCCCGATGGAATACGCCTTATCCCGATGGATAACGCTTTATCCCGATGGAATACGCCTTATCCCGATGGAATACGCCTTATCCCAATGGATAACGCTGTATCCCGACGGAATATGCCTTATCCCGATGGATAACGCTTTATCCCGATGCAATACGCCTTATCCCAATGGATAATGCTTTATCCTGATGGAATACACCTTATCCCGATGGATAATGCCTTATCCCGATGGATAACGCTTTATCCTGATGGAATACGCCTTATCCCGATGGATAACGCTTTATCCCGATGGAATACGCCTTATCCCGATGGATAACGCTTTATCCGGATGGAATACGCCTTATCCCGATGGATAACGCTTTATCCGGATGGAATACACCTTATCTCGATGGATAACGCTTTATCCCAATGGAATACACCTTATCCCGATGGATAACGCTTTATCCCGATGGAATACGCCTTATCCCAACGGATAACGCTTTATCCGGATGGAATACTCCTTATCCCGATGGATAATGCCTTATCCCGATGGATAACGCTGTATCCCGACGGAATATGCCTTATCCTGATGGATAACGCTTTATCCCGATGCAATACGCCTTATCCCAATGGATAATGCTTTATCCCGATGGAATACGCCTTATCCCAACAGATAACGCTTTATCCCGATGGAATAAGCTGTATCCCGATGGATAACGCTTTATCCCGATGGAATACGCCTTATCCCGATGGATAACGCTTTATCCCGATGGAATACGCCTTATCCCGATGGATAACGCTTTATCCCGATGGAATACGCCTTATCCCGATGGATAACGCTTTATCCCGATGGAATACGCCTTATCCCAATGGATAATGCTTTATCCCAATGGATAACGCTTTATCCCGATGGATAATGCCTTATCCCAACGGATAACGCTTTATCCCGATGGAATACGCTGTATCCCGACGGATAACGCTTTATCCTGATGGAATACGCCTTATCCCGATGGATAACGCTTTATCCCGATGGAATACGCCTTATCCCGATGGAATACGCCTTATCCCGATGGATAACGCTGTATCCCGACGGAATATGCCTTATCCCGATGGATAACGCTTTATCCCGATGCAATACGCCTTATCCCAATGGATAATGCTTTATCCTGATGGAATACACCTTATCCCGATGGATAATGCCTTATCCCGATGGATAACGCTTTATCCTGATGGAATACGCCTTATCCCGATGGATAACGCTTTATCCCGATGGAATACGCCTTATCCCGATGGATAACGCTTTATCCGGATGGAATACGCCTTATCCCGATGGATAACGCTTTATCCGGATGGAATACACCTTATCTCGATGGATAACGCTTTATCCCAATGGAATACACCTTATCCCGATGGATAACGCTTTATCCCGATGGAATACGCCTTATCCCAACGGATAACGCTTTATCCGGATGGAATACTCCTTATCCCGATGGATAATGCCTTATCCCGATGGATAACGCTGTATCCCGACGGAATATGCCTTATCCTGATGGATAACGCTTTATCCCGATGCAATACGCCTTATCCCAATGGATAATGCTTTATCCCGATGGAATACGCCTTATCCCAACAGATAACGCTTTATCCCGATGGAATAAGCTGTATCCCGATGGATAACGCTTTATCCCGATGGAATACGCCTTATCCCGATGGATAACGCTTTATCCCGATGGAATACGCCTTATCCCGATGGATAACGCTTTATCCCGATGGAATACGCCTTATCCCGATGGATAACGCTTTATCCCGATGGAATACGCCTTATCCCAATGGATAATGCTTTATCCCAATGGATAACGCTTTATCCCGATGGATAATGCCTTATCCCAACGGATAACGCTTTATCCCGATGGAATACGCTGTATCCCGATGGATAACGCTTTATCCTGATGGAATACGCCTTATCCCGATGGATAACGCTTTATCCCGATGGAATACGCCTTATCCCAATGGATAACGCTTTATCCCGATGGAATACGCTGTATCCCGACGGATAACGCTTTATCCTGATGGAATACGCCTTATCCCGATGGATAACGCTTTATCCCGATGGAATACGCTGTATCCCGACGGATAACGCTTTATCCTGATGGAATACGCCTTATCCCGATGGAATACGCCTTATCCCGATGGATAATGCTTTATCCCAATGGATAACGCTTTATCCCGATGGAATACACCTTATCCCGATGGATAATGCCTTATCCCGACGCATTACGCCTTATCCCGATGGGATACGCCTTATCCCGACGGATAACGCTTTATCCGGATGGAATACGCCTTATCCCGATGGAATACGCCTTATCCTGATGGAATATGCCTTATTCCGATGGATAACGCTTTATCCTGATGGATAACGCTTTATCCCGATGGAATACGCTTTATCCCAATGGATAATGCCTAATCCCGATGGATAACGCTTTATCCCGATGGAATATGCCTTATCCCGACGGATAATGCTTTATCCGGATGGAATACACCCTATCCCGATGGATAATGCTTTATCCCAATGGATAATGCTTTATCCCGATGGAATACGCCTTATCCCGATGGATAATGCTTTATCCTAACAGATTACGCCTTATCCCGACGGATTACGCCTTACCCCGATGCATTACGCCTTATCCCGATGAAATGCGCCTAACCCCGACGCATTACACCTTACCCCGATGGATTACGCCTTATCCCAACATATTACACCTTATCCCGATGGAATACGCCTTATCCCGACGGACAACGCCTTATCCCAATTGATTACGCCTTATCCCGATGGACTATGCTTTACCCTGACGCATTATGCCTTATCCCGACAGATTACGCCTTATCCCGAAGGACTACGCCTTATCCCGACGGATTACGCCTTATCCCAATGGATTATAGTTTATCCCAATGGATTATGGTTTATCCCGATGGATTATGGTTTATCCCAATGGTTCCCTGCCTATCCCAATGGTTTACGGCTTATCCCAGTGGTTTCCTGCTTATCCCAATGGTTTATTGCTTGTCTCAATGGTTAATAGCTCATCCCAATGGTTTATGGCTTATCCAAATGGTTTCCTGTTTATCCCAATAGTTTATGGCTTATCCCAATGCTTTCCCGTTGATCCCAGTGGTTTCCTGTTTATCCCAATGGTTTATGTCTTATCCCAATGGTTTATTGCTTGTCTCAATGGTCAATAGCTCATCCCAATGGTTTATGGCTTATCCCAATGGTTTCTTGCTCATCCCAATGGGTTCCTGTTTATCCCAATGGTTTCTTGCTTATCCCAATGGATTATGTCTTATCCCAATGGTTTATGACTTATCCCAATGGATTATGTCTTATCCCAATGGTTTATGTCTTATCCCAATGGCTTCTTGCTCATCCCAGTGGTTTATGGCTTATCCCAATGGTTTATGACTCATCTCAATGGATTATGGCTTATCCCAATGGTTTATGGCTTATCCCAATGGTTTATGGCTTATCCCAATGGTTTATGACTTATCCCAATGGTTTATGGCTTATCCCAATGGTTTATGGCTCATCCCAGTGGTTTATGGCTCATCCCAGTGGTTTCTTGCTCATCCCAATGGTTTATGGCTTATCCCAATGGATTATGGTTTATCCCAATGGTTTATGACTTATCCCAATGGCTTCTTGTTCATCCCAATGGTTTATGGCTTATCCCAATGGTTTATGACTTATCCCAATGGTTTATGACTTATCCCAATGGTTTATGTCTTATCCCAATGGTTTATGTCTTATCCCAATGGTTTATGACTTATCCCAATGGTTTATGTCTTATCCCAATGGTTTATGACTTATCCCAATGGTTTATGTCTTATCCCAATGGTTTATGTCTTATCCCAATGGTTTATGACTTATCCCAATGGTTTATGACTTATCCCAATGGTTTATGACTTATCCCAATGGTTTATGACTTATCCCAATGGTTTATGACTTATCCCAATGGTTTATGACTTATCCCAATGGTTTATGGCTTATCCCAATGCTTTCCCGTTGATCCCAGTGGTTTCCTGTTTACCCCACTGGTTTCCCGTTGATCCCAGTGGTTTCCTGTTTATCCCAATGCTTTCCCGTTGATCCCAGTGGTTTCCTGTTTACCCCACTGGTTTCCCGTTGATCCCAGTGGTTTCCTGTTTATCCCAATGCTTTCCCGTTGATCCCAGTGGTTTCCTGTTTACCCCACTGGTTTCCCGTTGATCCCAGTGGTTTCCTGTTTACCCCACTGGTTTCCCGTTGATCCCAGTGGTTCCTGTTTACCCCACTGGTTTCCCGTTGATCCCAGTGGTTTCCTGTTTACCCCACTGGTTTCCCGTTGATCCCAACCGTGTATGGCTTATCCCAGTGGATCAGCTCTTGGCAGGACCCAAACCCTCCCGCGACCCCATGGATGGAGCTTGGAGGCCCTGGGACAGGAGAACCCGTCCCTTCCTAGGGAGCCTTGAAGGTCTCTCCCATTCCTTGCCCTGGAGCTCTCCTGGCCCTCAGGATCCCACCACTTCAGCCCCACAGATTCCCCCCCCCCCCCCCAAGATCCATCCCATTGTCCATGGGGACCCCGGCACTGCTCCCCCCCCCTTCCAAGCCAAGAACCCTGAGGGATGCCCCCTAAGAACAAGAGGCCTTCATGGTGCTCCTCAAACCATGTCCACACCGTGTCCACACCACGTCCTTCATGGTGCTCCTCACACCATGTCCACACCACGTCCTTCATGGTGCTCCTCACACCATGTCCACACCATGTCCTTCATGGTGCTCCTCACACCATGTCCACCCCATGTCCACACCATGTCCTTCATGGTGCTCCTCAAACCATGTCCACACCGTGTCCACACCACATCCTTCATGGTGCTCCTCAAAACATGTCCACACCACGTCCTTCGTGGTGCTCCTCACACCATGTCCACCCCATGTCCACACCATGTCCTTCATGGTGCTCCTCACACCATGTCCACACCGTGTCCACCCTATGTCCTTCATGGTGCTCCTCACACCATGTCCACCCCATGTCCACACCATGTCCTTCATGGTGCTCCTCAAACCATGTCCACCCCATGTCCACACCATGTCCTTCATGGTGCTCCTCAAACCATGTCCACACCGTGTCCACACCAAGTCCTTCATGGTGCTCCTCACACCATGTCCACACCACGTCCTTCATGGTGCTCCTCACACCATGTCCACACCGTGTCCACACCACGTCCTTCATGGTGCTCCTCACACCACGTCCTTCATGGTGCTCCTCACACCATGTCCACCCCATGTCCACACCACATCCTTCATGGTGCTCCTCACCCTGTCCACACCATGTCCACACCACATCCTTCATGGTGCTCCTCACACCCTGTCCACACCATGTCCACACCACATCCTTCATGGTGCTCCTCACACCATGTCCACCCCATGTCCACACCACATCCTTCATGGTGCTCCTCACCCTGTCCACACCATGTCCACACCACATCCTTCATGGTGCTCCTCACACCATGTCCACACCACGTCCTTCATGGTGCTCCTCACACCATGTCCACACCGTGTCCACACCACGTCCTTCATGGTGCTCCTCACACCACGTCCTTCATGGTGCTCCTCACACCATGTCCACACCACATCCTTCATGGTGCTCCTCACACCACATCCTTCATGGTGCTCCTCACACCATGTCCACACCACGTCCTTCATGGTGCTCCTCACACCGTGTCCACACCACGTCCTTCATGGTGCTCCTCACACCCTGTCCACCCCACATCCTTCATGGTGTTCCTCACACCATGTCCACACCATGTCCTTCATGGTGTTCCTCACACCATGTCCACACCACATCCTTCATGGTGCTCCTCACACCCTGTCCACACCCTGTCCACCCCACATCCTTCATGGTGTTCCTCACACCATGTCCACACCACATCCTTCATGGTGCTCCTCACCCTGTCCACACCATGTCCACACCACATCCTTCATGGTGCTCCTCACACCCTGTCCACACCATGTCCACACCACATCCTTCATGGTGCTCCTCACACCCTGTCCACACCACATCCTTCATGGTGCTCCTCACACCATGTCCACACCATGTCCTTCATGGTGCTCCTCACCCCATGTCCACCCCACATCCTTCATGGTGTTCCTCACACCATGTCCACACCACGTCCTTCATGGTGCTCCTCACCCCATGTCCACACCACATCCTTCATGGTGCTCCTCACACCATGTCCACACCACATCCTTCATGGTGCTCCTCACCCCATGTCCACACCACGTCCTTCATGGTGCTCCTCACACCATGTCCACACCACATCCTTCATGGTGCTCCTCACACCATGTCCACACCACGTCCTTCATGGTGCTCCTCACACCGTGTCCACACCACGTCCTTCATGGTGCTCCTCACACCCTGTCCACCCCACATCCTTCATGGTGTTCCTCACACCATGTCCACACCATGTCCTTCATGGTGCTCCTCACACCGTGTCCTTCATGGTGCTCCTCAAACCATGTCCACCCCATGTCCACACCACATCCTTCATGGTGCTCCTCAAACCATGTCCACCCCATGTCCACACCACATCCTTCATGGTGTTCCTCACACCATGTCCACACCACATCCTTCATGGTGTTCCTCACACCCTGTCCACACCACATCCTTCATGGTGCTCCTCACACCCTGTCCACCCCACATCCTTCATGGTGTTCCTCACACCATGTCCACACCACATCCTTCATGGTGTTCCTCACACCGTGTCCTTCATGGTGCTCCTCAAACCATGTCCACACCATGTCCACACCACATCCTTCATGGTGCTCCTCACACCACGTCCTTCATGGTGCTCCTCACACCACGTCCTTCATGGTGCTCCTCACACCATGTCCACACCACATCCTTCATGGTGCTCCTCACACCATGTCCACACCACATCCTTCATGGTGCTCCTCACACCATGTCCACACCACATCCTTCATGGTGCTCCTCACACCATGTCCACACCACATCCTTCATGGTGCTCCTCACACCATGTCCACACCACATCCTTCATGGTGCTCCTCACACCATGTCCACACCACATCCTTCATGGTGCTCCTCACACCATGTCCACACCACGTCCTTCATGGTGTTCCTCACACCATGTCCACACCACAGCCTTCATGGTGTTCCTCACACCGTGTCCTTCATGGTGCTCCTCAAACCATGTCCACACCATGTCCACACCACATCCTTCATGGTGCTCCTCACCCCATGTCCACACCACATCCTTCATGGTGCTCCTCACACCACGTCCTTCATGGTGCTCCTCACACCATGTCCACACCACATCCTTCATGGTGCTCCTCACACCACATCCTCCACGGTGTTCCTCACCAACCCTTGCCCCATCCACGTCCCCCAATAACCCGTTCCATGGGGTTGCCCAACCACAACCTCACCCCCCACCCCCACCCCCCGACCCCAAACCCATGGCTCCACCCTGCCCCCATCCAACCCTCCCACCCCAACCTCTCGCCTTCCAACCCCACAGCGCCCCTACCTTCGTCGTCCTCCTCAAGCTCCTCAAGATGTTCCTCCTCCTTGGGTCCTCTCCGTCGGCCGTCTCATAGGGAATAACGGCGTTATCCCCCTTGTAGCCTTGGGAAGTCTGATCCTCCTCCTTCTTCCTGATGGGGCCCAGCTCGTCATCGCTGCCGACGCTGAAGCTGGTCCTGTAGCTCGCAAACCTGCCCAACCTGGAGCAGCGGGTCCTGTAGAGCACCGGTTTGGCCACCACGGACACCTTGCGGCCCCTCTCCAAGGAGCTCGTGTCCATCTCGCTGTCGGAGCCGTTGCCGCTGCCGTTGGATTGGGCCTTGTTGATGTTCCGGATGGTGATGATCTTGCCCTGGGTGCTGTCGTGAGGCACGGAGTAGATGTTCTCCTCTTCGTTGCGCGGCTTCACCACGGCGTCCATGGGCTCGGCGTAGTCGGAAGGGTCGAAGCAATCCGTGGGCAGCCAGCTTCCGGATGTCATGGATTTCCTCTGCCCGTCCCGGTGGCCTTGCTCCAAGTAGGAGAGGTCCCCCTTGGTAAGGTCAAAATGCACGGGGGGCTTTGGTTTCACCGGAGGAGGGACCTTGTTGTTGAGCTTGCTCTCGAAGGTGCTCATGACCGAGATGAAAGACAAGCCGTCGTTCCCCTCCAGCTCCATGGAGAGCTTCGAGTGGTCTTTGGCCAAGGTGGGCATGGACAAGTCCTCTCTGAAGGGGCTGTAAGTGGGAGGCTCCACGTCCTCCTCCGAGTCCTGCAGGTTGGAATTGCAGAGAGGGGAATCGGCTCGCGGCGAGTTGAAGACCTCCTCGGTGGTGCTGCAGGCTTCGGCCACGTTGTCGTACATGTGGGTGGCCTCGATGATGGTCTTCTTCTCCAGCACGTCCTTAAAGAAGGAGTGGAAGATCTCCAGCTTGTGCTGGGGCTGGCTGCAGGGAATGGTGGTGAACTTGCCGTCGATCTCCTGGGCGATCTCTTCCCCTTCGGTGAGCTGCTCCCTGCTCAGGTCGTTGTCCAGGATGTCGATGGAGCCGTCGGTGAGCGCCACGACCTGGATGGGGATGATGTCCTGCACCTCGCACAGGAAGGCACGGAGCATGGCCAAGGACGCCTTGCGCTTGGCCGAGTAGAAGACGATGTAGCCGTGGACCAGGCGGCTCTTGCGGACGCTGAAGGAGGAGTGGTAGGAGAGGAGGGAGAGCTCCACGCGCCTCTTGTGGGGCCCGATGGAGAGCTCGAGGAGGACGGAGCTGCTGCTGCCGCACTGGGAAGGCCGATAGCTCGGGGACTGCAGGATGGGCAGGAGGATGTCGTCCGTGTGGAAGGGATCGCCACACATGAGGCACATGACGATGCGGAGCTCAACGTCCGCCAGGTCCTTGATGCTGGCGGTGGAGCTGACGAGGTTCAGGTTGCGTTTGGAGTCCAACAAGCCCTTCAGGACCTGGCTGATCTGCTTCTCGTTGATGTTCCTGCCGTACCCGATGCCGGCAGAGGCAGGGTCCAAGAAGACGCACTGGAGCTTGCTGGCGATCTGCTGGCCCTGCTGGATGAGGCTCTGCAAGGTCTCCCCGCTCGTGTCCCCCCTCTTGTTGACCAGGATGAGGGTGAGGGGCAGGTGAACCAAGTGGTTGTCCCTCCTGCCCAGCGTGGACTCGCGGCTCTTCTCGATGCTCTCCACCACGTAGGACAAGGACTCCTTGGAGTTGTAAAGGCAAAGACACCCGTGGGGCTGGAAGGTGGGGGTCTGGAAGGAGTTGACGGGGAGCCTGACGTTGCCCTCGATGGGCCTCAGGGCCAGCTCGTACATCTTGCCCTCGATCACGTACTTGTCGTCGTTGGTGCACAGCGCCCGGATCTCGTTGGCCAGCTCTCGGGCCAGGCCGTCCTTGCCCAGGATGACCAGGTTGATCCTGTCGATGGTGGGGTCGGCGAGCAGGTTCCTCTGGTTGCGCTCGGCGGGGCGGATGAAGCGGGAGCTGATGAGCTGCTCGATCCTGGAGTCCACGCACAGAGGGCAGCTGGGACAGGTCTCCTTGGTGGGGTGGTAGACGAAGTGGATGTGCTTGAGGATGAGGGCGTCGCGCTCGGCCTGCAGCTTCTGCAGGGCCTTGAAGCGCTGCTCCTCGCCCAGCACGTCCTGGATGACGCCCATCTTCTCCTTGCTGGGCTTGGCGTCGAGCTCCAGCTCGTAGAAGAGCTCCGAGTATTCCAAGAGCAGCTCCTGGAACTCCTCCTTGGCCTTCTCGATGATCTGCTTTTGGTGCTTGCTGTAGATGTCCATGTAGATGGACTCCTCCAGCCACATGTAGAAGTCCTCGTTCATGATGAAGCTCCGCGCTTCCTCCCAGGGCTTGCCAGGGGTGATGAAGGGCGAAGTCTCCAGGTTCTCCTTGAAGGCTCTCCTCATCTCCGCCCTCTTCCTCTCGTTCCTCAGCTTTTCCAAGTGAGCTTCGTAGAGCTGCTTGGCCGGTTGGGTCTCCATCAGGTCGAAGGGGATGCGCTCGTTCTCCATGTTGTCGATGTGGCTCGTGGCGTCCCAGGGGGTCTCTTCCAAGACAACGAACCACTTGAGGAAGTCCGCCTTCGTCTCCAAGAGCTTCTCCACCTTGACGCAGCTCAGGTGGTCCAGCTCATCCAGGTCCGGGATGAGGGCCTCGAAGGCTTGAGGGAGCACGGCCAGGTACATCTTCCGCCGCCGCTCGATGTGCTCCTGCTTGAGGCGATGCACGTGCTGCAGGAAGAGCTTCTTGGCCTTCTGGGTCCCTTCCAGGTAGACGTAGTCCTGGTACTCGGGGGAGGACTGCATCTTGAAGCTCACGTTGCTCCACGTCTCGTTGTGGCTCTTCACGATGCGGCTGACCAACCACTCGTACTTGTCCTTGGCGGCGGCGATCTGTTGGCTCTGCTGCTTCAAGGCTTCGAAGTAAGGGATGATCTTGGTCTTCCCTCTGCTCTTGTCGATGAGCTGCACCAAGGTGCTGAAGGCCAAGTCAATGTTCACGTTGGACCTAGCAGAGGTCTCCACCACCTGGAGGCTCTTCTTGCTTAAGGCAAAAGTGTGGGCGTCCCGGATGTACCGCTCCACCCCTTCGTCGCACTTGCTCAGCACCACCACGATGGGCTTCTTGGTCTTGGCCAACTGGTTGTAGAGGTTGGAGACGAACTTGAGCTGCTCATCGAAGTTCCTGTTCATGCCCCTGCTGACGTCCACGCAGAGGAGGAAGCCGTCGACCAGCAGCTTGCCGTCGGGCATCTGCTTCTGCTCAAAGTCCTGCTCCAAGCCCAGCTGGTCCGTGCAGAAGTACATGAGCTTCTCGGCCGAAGCCAGCTTGGTGGCAGCAGCCCTCTTGATGTAGGGCTGCAGCGCGGTGCTGCGGTGGGGCTGGAAGGTCTGGTCGTCGATGAACTCCGTCTGCTCCACCACGTGCAGCTTGCACTCGCCGCAGTCCTCCAGGGCTCTACCCACCTCTCCCCAGTAGAGGAAATGGTCATTGTTGACCACTCGGCCCCCAAAGTCGCTGGTGCTGAGCACCGAGGTGTGATCCAGGTGGAAATCGTCGGCGCTGGGCCGCACGAAGCGGTTGCAGAGGCAGGACTTGCCGACGCCGCACTGACCCTTCTCCTTCTCCGTGCCGGATAAACCCACCACGCTGACGTTGTAGGTGGGGATGCGGACATCCTGCTTCCTGGCCATCATCATCGTCCGCACATCCTGTCCCACTCAACGGCTTCGCAGAGGATTCCCCGCGGCGCCGGGGACGAGACGACCGCTTCTCAAGGCAGGAAGGGCGCGGGAAGGACGGGCTCCCACCTCCTCATCCCGCAGGGACCGGCAGGCGTGGGGCTCCGTGGGCCTCGGGGTTGGGGTTTGGGGGGGCTCGACGGCCCAGGTTCTCCCCTAGGAGGAAGGGAAAGCATCGTCACTGGGGACCATCCCCATCCTGCTCCTCACAAACCCAACCCCAAGCCCCAGGCCCCGGCGGCACCAATCCCGGCGTCCCGAACGCCGCATCCCACCGCAACCCGCAGCAGAGGGAAGAGCCAGAGGGATCCATAGGGATGTGGGGAAGGGGGGGGGGGGGGTTGGCGTTCCCAATTGGAAGGAAAGGGGGCGAAAGGAAGCATCCCTTTGGTGGTGGAAGGGGGGACACTGCAATGGGTTGAATGGGGAAGGAAGGGATGAAACGGGGCAGAGCCGCATTCCCAACTGGAATAACGTCTTCCCACCAGCAGGAAGCCGTTTTAGGTCTAAAGCACTCAACCCCATGGCACGACAAAGCATCTTCCCAGCCATTCCCAATGGATCTCCAACCCCATTCCCAAGGCTCTGCAGGAGCTGAAAGCCCCCCCCGAGCCCAAAAGCAGGAGAGGAGAAAGCAGCAACATTCCAAGTGTCCAACGGGAGGATCCTGCACCGCGTCCCACGTCAATCCTTGGAGCAAAGGAGGGAATTCTGATGGGATTGCCAAGAAATCCGGGAAAAATCAGGGCTTTCGGCCACTTTTCCCCTTCCGTTGACGCCAAAGGGATTCCACAGCGGAATTCCAGGAGCAAAAGGGAAGCAGCTCCAGCAAAACCCAACTGACAGGGACACCGAAGCGACAGGGATCATGGTCCAAACCCCATCTTGGCGCAGCCTACGGAAGTCCTGAGGATCATCCCTATGGATCAGCCTCATCCCTTCCAAACGGGCCTCGAAGCGCCAGGAAGTTTTCCCAGCCTTTTCCCACTCTGGATTTCCTGTGCTGGCACCGGGAGAAGGGAATCCCACTCCCGCTCCCTTCCCACGTGGCTCCGTCGAAGGAACCAAAGTCCAATGGGAAAGGGGAAGGGAAAAAAAAGCGGCCTCCAACCGGCTTCACTTTCGGTTTCGCCCCAAATCCCTGAGTCAGGAGTTACTCATTTACCCCGGGACCTGCTCGGAGGGAAGGGAATTCCCCTTCCGAAGAGGAGCCGAAGCCCAAAAGGGGTTTTCCACCGGAGAACCGGGAACGCGCGGAGCCGGAGCTGATGCCGGATCCCCCCAAAACCGGTGCTGGGTCTCCCACAGTCCCAAGCTCACTGGGTTCCTCTTCAACCCTCCCTTGCCAAGGGGCTAATGCACCAGCAGAAGCGGCGTTCCCACTTGGAATTCCATCAACGGAGAGGGTTTGGAGCATCTCTACTACGGAGAAGGTCCATGGAGACCCTGGAGCGCGTTCCGGAGGCTAAAGGGGCTCCAAGAGGGGCTTTGGGCATGGGATGGAGGGATGGGGTGAGGAGAAAGAGCAGCCAATTGGAAGAGGGAAGCGTTGGATGGGATCTTGGGAAGTTCATCCCTATGGCTGGAGTTGGAAGGACCTTCAAGCACCACCTGGTCCAAGCTACAGCACGCAAGCGTGGAATGCTTTGGGTTGGGAGAGAGCCAGAGATCATCCACTTCCAATAGGGATGCTTTCCAAAGGGATGCTCCAACCTGGCCTTGATGGTGATGGAGCAGCCAAAGCTTCTCCATTCAACCCATCCCAGTGGCCCACCACCCCCAATGACCACGGCCAATGTCCATGTGCAGGTCTTCATTGAGGTGTTGGCCATGGCCAACGTCCATGTGCAAGTCTCCATTGAAGTGCAGGCCATGGCCATGTGCAGGTCTCCACTGAGGTGTTGGCCATGGCCAATGTCCATGTGCAGGTCTCCATTGAGGTGTTGGCCATGGCCAATGTCCATGTGCAGGTCTCCATTGAGGTGTTGGCCATGGCCAATGTCCATGTGCAGGTCTCCATTGAAGTGTAGGCCATGGCCATGTGCAGGTCTCCACTGAGGTGTTGGCCATGGCCAATGTCCATGTGCAGGTCTTCATTGAGGTGTTGACCACGGCCAATGTCCATGTGCAGGTCTTCATTGAGGTGTTGGCCATGGCCAATGTCCATGTGCAGGTCTCCACTGAGGTGTTGGCCATGGCCAATGTCCATGTGCAGGTCTCCACTGAGGTGTTGGCCGTGGCCAATGTCCATGTGCAGGTCTCCATTGAGATGTTGGCCATGGCCAACGTCCATGTGCAGGTCTCCATTGAGGTGCTGACCACGGCCAATGTCCATGTGCAGGTCTCCATTGAGGTGTTGGCCATGGCCAACGTCCATGTGCAGGTCTCCACTGAGGTGCTGACCACAGCCAATGTCCATGTGCAGGTCTCCATTGAACTGTTGACCATGGCCATGTGCAGGTCTCCATTGAGGTGCTGACCACGGCCAATGTCCATGTGCAGGTCTCCATTGAGGTGTTGACCATGGCCATGTGCAGGTCTCCATTGAGGTGTTGGCCATGGCCAATGTCCATGTGCAGGTCTCCATTGAGGTGTTGACCACGGCCAATGTCCATGTGCAGGTCTCCATTGAAGTGTTGACCATGGCCATGTGCAGGTCTCCATTGAGGTGTTGGCCATGGCCAACGTCCATGTGTAGGTCTCCATTGAGGTGCTGACCACGCCCAATGTCCATGTGCATGTCCATGTCCAATGTCCATGTCCATGGCCCAAACAAAGCCCTTCCCACCCCCAGGAAGCATCCAACATCCAACCCAACCAGAGCAGAACCCATCCAGGACCCTCTCCGTAGCGGGGATGGATCCATCCAACCTCCTGGAGAAGATCCCAGCGCCGGAGCAAGGTCCCTGTGAGTCACCAAGGATGGGGCCAAAGCCCTTGAGATCCCTCAGCAACGGAGCCAGGAGCAACCTGAGGCCCAACCAGGCCAACCCCAAGCTGCCGCTCCTCAATTGCGGCCGCGACGGTGCCGTCAGCGCGCCCGCTTCCATGGCAACCACCCCAAAATCCCTCTTCCCACCCCATTCCCAACGGCAATGCCAAGCAATGGGCATTCCCTGAAGGACAAAAAGAGGAATTCCCATCTCCGAGCCCGTTCCCAACCCAAAGCGAGGCCCGGAGCTCACTGGTGGGGTGGGAAGGTGTTGGCCATAGGGATGGCTCCTGGAGCTTCCCAAAGGGTTTTCCAATCCCATTGGATATTCCCCATCCAGCAGCCCCACCATGGGTTGAGGATAAGGAGGGAAGGATCCCGGTCAAGCCCTATGGATGGCCTGGAGATCGTTTAGGAGAGGATGAGCTTCCCAAGGGGACATTCCCAAAGCCACCATTTACCAATCCCATGGGATGGGCGAACGCCACGAGGGAAAAGCCAAGCTGGAGACACAATGGGGGTGGTTGGGAAAGGAAGGGGAAGATCCAAAGGGATCAAAGAAGGAGGAAGGAAAAGGGATTTGACTCTCCATTCCCAGCCCCATGATGGAGCCTTATGGAGCTTCCCCACTTTGGGAATGGGGATGGAACGCCACAGCCTTTGGGACCGATGGGGGGGGGGGTTTATCCGGGTGGAAAGCGGGATGGGAAGCATGGAATGGGAGCTTCCAGGTGCCCTCACCTGTGGATCCGGCCTGGAGCACCCTGGATTCAAGCACCAATTCCCAGCGGCTCGGAGGGATCCAGCAGCTCCTGACGGGATCCGAACGGGAGCAAAGCCCCATTCACATCAGCAGCAAGGCACGAACCCCCCATTCCCATTAACCCCCCCATTCCCATTCATCCCATCCCATTCCCATTAAACCCCCTATTCCCATTCATCCCACCCCATTCCCATTCATCCCACCCCATTCCCATTCAACCCCCTATTCCCATTAAACCCCTATTCCCATTAAACCCGCTATTCCCATTAAACCCCTATTCCCATTAAACCCCCCTAATGCCATTAAACCACCTATTCCCATTCATCCCACCCCATTCCCATTCATCCCATCCCATTCCCATTAAACCCCCTATTCCCATTAAACCCCGATTCCCATTAAACCCCCCTAATGCCATTAAACCACCTATTCCCATTCATCCCATCCCATTCCCATTCATCCCATCCCATTCCCATTAAACCCCCTATTCCCATTAAACCCCTATTCCCATTAAACCCCCTATTCCCATTAAACCCCTATTCCCATTAAACCCCCCTAATGCCATTAAACCACCTATTCCCATTCATCCCACCCCATTCCCATTCATCCCATCCCATTCCCATTAAACCCCTATTCCCATTAAACCCCCCTAATCCCATTAAACCACCTATTCCCATTAAACCCCCTATTCCCATTAAACCCCTATTCCCATTAAACCCCCCCATTCCCATTAAACCCCCTATTCCCATTAAACCCCCTATTCCCATTAAGCACCCCCATTCCCATTAAACCCCCCTATCCCCAGCAAACCCCCCTATTCCCATTAAACACCCCCATTTCCATTAAACCTCCTATTCCCATTAAACCCCCTATTCCCATTAAGCACCCCCATTCCCATTAAACCCCCCTATCCCGATTAAACCCCAACATTCCCATTAAACACCCCCATTCCCATTAAACCCCTATTCCCATTAAACCCCCTGTTCCCACTAAACCCCCCTATTCCCATTAAACCCCCTGTTCCCACTAAACCCCCCTATTCCTATTAAACCCCCCCATTCCCATTAAACCCCTATTCCCATTAAAACCCCTATTCCCATTAAACACCCCCATTCCCATTAAACCCCCCTATCCCGATTAAACCCCAACATTCCCATTAAACACCCCCATTCCCATTAAACCCCTATTCCCATTAAACCCCCTGTTCCCACTAAACCCACCTATTCCTATTAAACCCCCCCATTCCCATTAAACCCCCCCATTCCCATTAAACCCCTATTCCCATTAAGGACCCCCATTCCCATTAAACCCCTATCCCCATTAAACCCCAACATTCCCATTAAACTCCAACATTCCCATTAACCCCCCCATTCCCATTAAACCCCCCTATCCCCATTAACCCCCCCATTCCCATTAAACCCCTATTCCCACTAAACCCCCCTATTCCCATTAAACCCCCCCATTCCCATTAAGCACCCCCATTCCCATTGAACCCCAACATTCCCATTAACCCCCCCATTCCCATTAACCCCCCCTATTCCCATGAACCCCCCTATCCCCATTAACCCCCCCATTCCCATTAACCCCCCCAATGTGGTTCTTCCCATGCCAACCCCCCCCATTCCCGTTATCCCTGGACCAAAAGGGGCGGCGGATGGAGGAGGGGGTGGCTTTGGGGGTGCTTCCATAGGGGAAAGCTTGGGAATGGGATGGGACAAGAGGGAAAGGGATGGAATAAGGGGGAGGGGGGGGGGTAATGGACACGCACCCCCCCCCCCCCACGTGGTACAGCCCCCCAATGGGGGGGGGGGGGGGGTCCTTAAGGCCCGTTCAGGCTGGGGCACCTCCATTTACCCCCATGATGGGGGGGTGGGGGGGGAGAAACACCCCCTTCCCTCCACCCCATAGCGCGGGGGGTGCATTGCCCCTTGTCACGGGGGGTGTCCCCCATCCTGCCCCATAACTTATGGGGCCTCCCTTAGTCCTGACCCCCCACCCCACCCCATCGCAGGGGGGGGGGGAGGTTCTCGCTCCCCCCCCCCCCCCCCCCCGGGTTTTGGGCCGGCCCGGCTGGGACAGCGCTTAGCGGGGGTGGGGCGGTCCCATTGTTCGCAGGGGGGGGGGAGGGGGGGGTTGTGTGGATGTCTATGGGGTGGGATGTGGGGGGGGTGTGGGGTGCGGACAGGGCCGCTCTTACCGTGGCGGCCGGGCCGGGGGCTGCGGGCGGCGGCAGCGCCATGTCCCCCCCTCGGGGCGGCGGCGGGGGGCGGCGGCGGGGCGGGCTCGGCCTCGTAATGGCGGCGGCGGCGGCGCCTTCCTCCCCCCCCCCCCCCCCCTCCCTCCTCCTCCTCCTCCTCCTCCTCCTCCTCCTCCTCCTCCGCTTCCTCCCGTGCGCTAGGGGGCGCTGTGCGCGCTCTTTACGCATGCGTAGGAAGAGGAAGGCGAAGGAAGGCCTCAAAGGCTCCGGTGGACACCGGGACACCCCCACCACGCCCGCGGATTAACGGCGGTGAGCGCCCCCCAACCGGAGCGAACGGAGCCCGGGTGTGAGGCCTGCGGCCTGCACGGAGGCCTCGGTGGGGCGGGAGCGGCAGCGGAACGAGGGGAAGACTACGACTCCCGTCGTGCCCCGCGCTCGGCGCAAAGGCTTCTGGGTAATGTGGCCCAAAGCGGAGGGGGCGGGACTACGACTCCCGTCGTGCCCCGCGCTCGGCGCAAAGGCTTCTGGGTAATGTGGCCCAAAGCGGAGGGGGCGGGACTACGACTCCCGTAATGCCCTGCGCTCAGCGCAAAGCCCTCTGGGTAATGTGGCCCAAAGCAGTGGGGTCGGGACTACAACTCCCGTCATGCCCCGCGCTCGGCGCAAAGGCCTCTGGGTAATGTGGCCCAAAGCGGAGGGGGCGGGACTACAACTCCCATCGTGCCCCGCGGCGGCCGGGAGCGGATATCCGGTTCGAGCCGGAGCCGGGGGGGCACGGGACCAGCAGCCATGGTGAGCAACGGGAAGAAGGGGGGGGCTCCCCATTGAGGAGGGGCCATAGGGGGCTATGGGGTGCCCCATAGGGGAGGGGGGCCCTATAGGGCGCTCCCATTGCGAGCTGGCTTTGTGGGGGTGTGGGGTCCCCCCCATAGGGAGCGGCTTTGGGGGGGGGTAAGGGTCGGGGGGGTGTCTTCTATAGGGCACCCCATTGGAGTGCCTCTATGGGGCTGCCCTATGGGGAGGGGGGACTGTTGGGGGGCTTTGTCAGGCATTGAGGTGATAGAAGGCTCCTTTGATGCCCTATGGATCTAATATGTTATATATATATATTGCATGTAATATAGGTATATAATATGGGATATAAACCCTATAGAGCAATAAAATGCATAATAATATATATATAACATATATGTAACACATATGTCTGTCATATGTACATCTTACATACAGCTGGCATGCAAGACTCCCTATGGGACATATAGGGGGGAGAGAGAAGACTCCCTATGGGATATATGGGGGGAGAGAGAAGAATCCCTATGGGATATATGGGGGGAGAGAGAAGACTCCCTATGGGATATATGGGGGGAGAGAGAAGACTCCCTATGGGACATATAGGGGGGAGAGAGAAGATTCCCTATGGGACATATAGGGGGAGAGAGAAGACTCCCTATGGGACATATAGGGGGGAGACATAAGACTCCCCTATGGGACATATAGGGGGCATATAAGAGTCCCTCTAGGCAGCATATGACTTCCTATACGTGTTACATATATAATATGTATGTTCTATATAATATTTGTATCTATTTCATATAGCATGCACAATATAATATTGTTTTATTATATGTAATATATGGGATGTGCATTATATATGACATACACAACAATGTAAAGCATCCATAGTGTATATAGGATATGTAATATGTAAGAACAATGTAAGTTATGTAGTGCAGTAACATATATAACATATATAACATATATAACACACGTATAACACATACAACATATATAAACAGATAAAACATATATCACACATATAACACATTAACACATATAACATATATAACACATATAACATATATAACATATATATAACATACATATAACATATATAGCATATATAGTGTGTGTGCATGCATGGAACATATGATGTTCTATAGGTAGGGGCATAGAACACTCCCTATGGGACACATACAGCACATATAGCTTGCCCCCCCCATCCCGTTATTGCCCCCCCGATCCCGTTCTTGCCCCCCCCCGATCCCATTCTTGCCCCTCCAATCCCATTCTTCCCCCCCCAATCCCATTCTGCCCCCTGATCCCATTCTCCCCCCCAATCCCATTCTCCCCCCCAATCCCATTCTTCCCCCCCAATCCCATTCTCTCCCCCGATCCCATTCTTACCCCCAATCCCATTCTTCCCCCCCAATCCCATTCTTCCCCCCAATCCCATTCTCCCCCCCTGATCCCATTCTCCCCCCCTGATCCCATTCTTCCCCCCCCGATCCCATCTCCCCCCCGATCCCATTCTTGCCCCCCTGATCCCATTCTCCCCCCAATCCCATTCTCCCCCCGATCCCATTCTCCCCCCCAATCCCATTCTTGCCCCCCTGTTCCCATTCTCCCCCCCCAATCCCATTCTTCCCCCCCCAATCCCATTCTCCCCCCCCAATCCCATTCTTCCCCCCCCATCCCGTTATTCCCCCCCTGATCCCGTTATTCCCCCCCCGATCCTGTTATCCCCCCCCCCGATCCCATTCTTCCCCCCAATCCCATTCTCCCCCCCATCCCATTCTTACCCCCATGATCCCATTCTCCCCCCCCCGATCCCGTTATTTCCCCCCCCGATCCCGTTATTGCCCCCCCGATCCCATTCTTCCCCCCAATCCATTCTCCCCCCCATCCCATTCTTACCCCCATGATCCCATTCTCCCCCCCGATCCCGTTATCCCCCCCGATCCCGTTATTCCCCCCCTGATCCCGTTATTCCCCCTGATCCCGTTATTCCCCCTGATCCCGTTATTCCCCCCCGATCCCGTTATTCCCCCCCGATCCCGTTATCCCCCCCCGATCCCGTTATTCCCCGATCCCGTTATCCCCCCCCGATCCCGTTATCCCCCCCGATCCCGTTATCCCCCCCAATCCCATTCTTCCCCCCCGATCCCATTATTCCCCCCCAATCCCGTTATTCCCCCCCCCGATCCCATTATTCCCCCCCCAATCCCGTTATTCCCCCCCCCGATCCGTTATCCCCCCCGATCCCGTTATTCCCCCCCCCGATCCCGTTATTCCCCCCCCCGTGGGGCAGATCCGCTTCATCCTGATCCAGAACCGGGCGGGGAAGACGCGCCTGGCCAAGTGGTACATGCAGTTCGACGACGACGAGAAGCAGAAGCTCATCGAGGAGGTGCACGCCGTGGTCACCGTCCGCGACGCCAAGCACACCAACTTCGTGGAGGTACTGAGACCCATAGCTGGGGGTCCGGGACCCATAGCCGGGGGTCTGAGACCCACACCTTGGGGTCTGAGATCCATAGCTGGGGGTTTGAGACCCACAGATTGGGGTCTGAGATCCATAGCCAGGGGTCTGAGATCCATAGCCGGGGGTCTGAGACCCACAAATTGGGGTCTGAGATCCATAGCCGGGGGTCTGAGACCCACAGATTGGGGTCTGAGATCCATAGCTGGGGGTTTGAGACCCACACCTTGGGGTCTGAGATCCATAGCTGGGGGTTTGAGACCCACACCTTGGGGTCTGAGATCCATAGCTGGGGGTTTGAGACCCACACCTTGGGGTCTGAGACCCATAGCCGGGGGTCTGAGACCCACAGATTGGGGTCTGAGATCCACAGATTGGGGTCTGAGATCCATAGCCGGGGGTTTGAGACCCACAGATTGGGGTCTGAGATCCCATAGCCGGGGGTCTGAGACCCATAGCCGGGGGTCTGAGACCCGCAGCCGGGGGTCTGAGACCCACAGATTGGGGTCCGAGACCCACACCTTGGGGTCTGAGATCCATAGCTGGGGGTTTGAGACCCATAGCCAGGGGTCTGAGACCCACAGCCTGGGGTCTGACCCCAAATCCCGGGATCTGACCCCAAATCCTGGGATCTGACCCCAAATCCCGGGATCTGATCCCCAAATCCCAGGATCTGACCCCAAATCCCGGGATCTGACCCCAAATCTCAGGATCTGAGTCCCAGATCCCAGATCCGAGCCCCAGATCCCAGGATCTGACCCCAAATCCCAGGATCTGACCCCAAATCCCAGGATCTGGACCCCAAATCCCAGGATCTGACCCCAAATCCCCAGGATCCGAGCCCCAAATCCCAGGATCTGACCCCAAATCCCAGGATCCGAGCCCCAAATCTTGGGATCTGACCCCAAATCTTGGGATCTGACCCCAAATCCCGGGATCTGACCCCAAATCCCGGGATCTGACCCCAAATCCCGGGATCTGATTCCCAAATCCCGGGATCTGACCCCAAATCCTGGGATCTAACCCCAAATCCCGGGATCTGAGCCCCCAAATCCCAGGATCTGACCCCAAATCCCAGGATCCGAGCCCCAAATCCCAGGATCTGACCCCAAATCCCAGGATCTGGACCCCAAATCCCAGGATCTGACCCCAAATCCCAGGATCCGAGCCCCAAATCCCAGGATCTGACCCCAAATCTTGGGATCTGACCCCAAATCCCGGGATCTGACCCCAAATCCCCGGGATCTGATTCCCAAATCCCGGGATCTGACCCCAAATCCCGGGATCTGATTCCCAAATCCCGGGATCTGAGCCCCAAATCCCGGGATCTGATTCCCAAATCCCTCACTTCCCGGGGGTTCTTTGGGAATGGGGTGAGGAATGGGGCTGCAGCAGGGGTGAGGGGCAGGGATGGAGCCCTGGGACGAGGGTTGGGGATGGGGCTTTAATAGGGAGCTGGGGGTGACCCCACATTGCCCCCATTACCCTCATTGCCCCATTGCCTCCATTCACCCTATTATCCCCATTCCCCCCATTCCCTCATTCCCCCCATTGCCCCTATTACTCCCATTGCCCCCATTATCCCCATTGCCTCCATTGCTCCCATCCCCCATCCCCCCCATTCCCCTCATCCCACCCATTCCCCCGAATCCCCCCATTCTCCCCATTCCCCCATTCCCCCCATCACCCCCATCACCCCCATTCCCCCCATCCCCCTATTTCCCCCCCAGTTCCGGAACTTCAAGATCATTTACCGCCGCTACGCCGGCCTCTACTTCTGCATCTGCGTTGACGTCACCGACAACAACTTGGCCTACCTGGAGGCCATCCACAACTTCGTGGAGGTGAGGGGCCCTCATTAACGCCCTCATTAATGACCCTCATTAACGGCCCTCATTAATGACCCTCATTGACGGCCCTCATTGACGACCCTCATTGACGACCCGCATTGACGACCCGCATTGACGACCCTCATTGAGGACCCTCATTGACGGCCCTCATTGACGGCCCTCATTGACGACGCTCATTGACGACGCTCATTGACGACGCTCATTGACGACCCTCATTGACGACCCCCATTGACGGCCCTCATTGACGACCCTCATTGACGACGCTCATTGACGACCCTCATTGACGACCCTCATTGACGACCCTCATTGACGACCCTCATTGACGCCCCCCATTGACGGCCCCCATTGACGGCCCCCATTGACGGCCCCCATTGACGACCCTCATTGATGACCCGCATTGACGGCCCTCATTGACGGCCCTCATTGACGAACCTCATTGACGGCCCTCATTGACGAACCTCATTGACGACCCTCATTGACGACCCTCATTGACGACGCTCATTGACGACGCTCATTGACGACCCTCATTGACGAACCTCATTGACGACGCTCATTGACGGCCCTCATTAGCGACCCTCATTGACGACCCTCATTGACGGCCCTCATTGACGGCCCTCATTGACGGCCCTCATTGACGACCCTGATTGACGGCCCTCATTGACGGCCCTCATTGACGACCCTCATTAGCGACCCTCATTGACGACCCTCATTGACGACCCTCATTGACGACCCTCATTGACGACGCTCATTGACGACGCTCATTGACGACCCTCATTGACGACGCTCATTGACGGCCCTCATTGACGACCCTCATTGATGACGCTCATTGACGACGCTCATTGACGACGCTCATTGACGACCCTCATTGACGACCTGCATTGACGGCCCTCATTGACGACCCTCATTGACGGCCGTCATTGACGACGCTCATTGACGACGCTCATTGACGGCCCTCATTGACGACCCTCATTGACGACGCTCATTGACGACGCTCATTGACGGCCCTCATTGACGACCCTCATTGACGGCCGTCATTGACGACGCTCATTGACGACGCTCATTGACGGCCCTCATTGACGACGCTCATTGACGACCCTCATTGACGGCCCCCATTGACGACCCGCATTGACGACCCGCATTGACGGCCCTCATTGACGACCCTCATTGACAGCCCTCATTGACGGCCCTCATTGACGACGATCATTGACGAACCTCATTGACGGCCCTCATTGACGACCCTCATTGACGACCCTCATTAACGGCCCTCATTGACAACCCTCATTGTCGACCCTCATTGACGACCCTCATTGACGGCCCTCATTGATGACCCTCATTGACGACGCTCATTGACGACCCTCATTGACGGCCCTCATTGACGGCCCTCATTGACGGCCCTCATTGACGGCCCTCATTGACCGCCCTCATTGACGACGCTCATTGACGACGCTCATTGACGACGCTCATTGACGACCCTCATTGACGACGCTCATTGACGGCCCTCATTGACGACGCTCATTGACGACGCTCATTGACGGCCCTCATTGACGACGCTCATTGACGACCCTCATTGACGACGCTCATTGACGACCCTCATTGACAGGCCCTCATTGACACCCGACCCTCATTGACGATGCTCATTGACGGCCCTCATTGACGGCCCTCATTGACGACGCTCATTGACGACCCTCATTGACGACGCTCATTGACGACCCTCATTGACGACCCTCATTGACGACCCTCATTGACGGCCCTCATTGACGGCCCTCATTGACGGCCCTCATTGACGGCCCTCATTGACGATGCTCATTGACGGCCCTCATTGACAGCCCTCATTGACGACGCTCATTGACGACGCTCATTGACGACCCTCATTGACGACGCTCATTGACGACGCTCATTGACGACGCTCATTGACGACCCTCATTGACGACCCTCATTGACGACGCTCATTGACGACGCTCATTGACGACCCTCATTGACGACCCTCATTGACGACCCTCATTGACGGCCCTCATTGACGGCCCTCATTGACGGCCCTCATTGACGATGCTCATTGACGACGCTCATTGACGACGCTCATTGACGACCCTCATTAGCGACCCTCATTAGCGACCCTCATTGACGACCCTTATTGACGACCCTCATTGACGACGCTCATTGACGACGCTCATTGACGACCCTCATTGACGACGCTCATTGACGACCCTCATTGACGACCCTCATTGACGGCCCTCATTGACGGTCCTTAATAAACTAAAGAACATTAATTGCCCTTAATAAATTGACTTTAATGCTTGTTAATACACATTAATTAATGTTCATTAATGACTTAACCTCGTTAATGATTAATGGTCGTTGGTAATTAATGTTAATTGATGCTTATGAGTCAGTTAATTAAGGCTAATTAATGACCCATGGCCCCTGGCTGCCCCCAGGTGCTCAATGAGTACTTCCACAACGTCTGCGAGCTCGACCTCGTCTTCAACTTCTATAAGGTAATGGGACCACGAGTCTCATCCGGCCCCACATCCATGGGTCCCGCCCCACACCTATGGGTCCTGCCCCACACCTATGGGTCCTGCCCCATATCCATGGGTCCTGCCTCACACCTATGGGTCCTGCCCCATATCCATGGGTCCTGACTCACACCTATGTGTCCTGCCCCATATCCATGGGTCCTGCCCCACACCTATGGGTCCTGCCCCATATCCATGGGTCCTGCCTCACACCTATGGGTCCTGCCTCACACCTATGGGTCCTGCCCCATATCCATGGGTCCTGACTCACACCTATGTGTCCTGCCCCATATCCATGGGTCCCGCCCCACACCTATGGGTCCTGCCCCATATCCATGGGTCCCACCCCACACCTATGGGTCCCGCCCCACACCTTTGGGTCCTGCCCCACATCCATGGGTCCCGCCCCACACCTATGGGTCCTGCCCCATATCCATGGGTCCCGCCCCCATCCATGGGTCCTATACCCATCCCTGTGTCCCGCCCCCATCCCTGTGTCCTGCCCCCCATCCGTGGGTCCCCGCCCCCCAATCTGTGGCTCCTGCCCCACATCCATGGGTCCTACCCCCATCCATGGGCCCTGCCCGACACCTATGGGTCCTGCCCCCCATCCATGGCCCCCTGCCCCACATCCACGGGTCCCGCCCCACATCCATGGGTCCCGCCCCACACCCCAGGTGTACACGGTGGTGGATGAGATGTTCCTGGCCGGGGAGATCCGGGAGACGAGCCAGACCAAGGTCCTCAAGCAGCTCCTGATGCTCCAGTCCCTGGAGTGAACCGGGACCAAACTCCCCCCCCATTGCCCCCCATTAAACCCCCATTGCCCCCCATGGACCCCCATTGCCCCCCATGGACCCCCTTGATGTCCCCGTCCCCCCCCATCCTTGTGCTGTGAATAAACGTGGCTGTGATGGAGCAGAGATGGGGGGGGCATAGGGACACACCCCCCCCCCCATATCACATTTGGGGGGCTCAATTGGGATGGGGGGGGATAAGAAGGGATGGGGACAATGGGGGGGCACAAAGAGGCTTTATTGTCAATGGGGGACACGCACGGACCAGGATTCCCGGGATTCCCCATCCCAATCCCATTGTATCCCAGGATTCCCCATCCTAAACCCCTTTGTATCCCGGGATTCCCCATCCCAACGCCTTTGTGTCCAAGGATTCCCCATCCCAACCCCTTTGTATCCTGGGATTCCCCATCCCAACCCCTTTGTATCCTGGGATTCCCCATCCCAACCCCTTTGTATCCCGGGATTTCCCCATCCCAACCCCTTTGTGTCCAAGGATTCCCCATCCCAACCCCTTTGTATCCTGGGATTCCCCATCCCAACCCCTTTGTGTCCAAGGATTCCCCATCCCAACCCCTTTGTGTCCAAGCATTCCCCATCCCAACCCCTTTGTATCCAAGGATTCCCCATCCCAACCCCTTTGTATCCCGGGATTCCCCATCCCAACCCCTTAATGTCCCAGGATTCCCCATCCCAACCCCTTTGTATCCTGGGATTCCCCATCCCAACCCCTTTGTATCCTGGGATTCCCCATCCCAACCCCTTTATATCCGAGCATTCCCCATCCCCATCACCCCCCTTTGTTCATTCCTGCCCCATCCTCTTCACGCTGGGATTGGGATACTCGGGCTTCTCGATGGCTCCGGCTCCGAACTTAAACTCCAGGAATTCCCTGGCGCTGTTGGGCGCCATGGCCGTGAATCCCGCGAACTCCACGGGCACCCGAGGCTGCAGGAATCTCTCCGGGAATTCCACGTCCTGCCGATGACCCAACCACGTCTCCTTGGTCATCACGCCGGCGCGGGAATAGAAGGGCCACAGATCCACGTGGAGCCGGTTGCTCCGGCTGTAATGCACGCGGTAGAATTCCCCCTCGACCGCCTTCTCCCATAGGAATCCATCCTCATCCTCCACCGCCTCCCCGGCCGCCGCCGCCGCCAACCACCGGCACCTCGCCACGTCCTCCTTGTAGACTCCCAAATCCACGTCGTAATCCCAAGGGATGATGTCCCCGTTGCGCGCGGCGCCCAACAGCGATCCCCCTTCCAACCAATACCGGACTCCCGACTCTTCCAACACCGACACCACGTGCCGCGCCGTCTCCCTCAACGCCCGTAGGCAGCACGGCGGCGTCCAACGCCCCGCCACCAGGTACTGCGGCGTGCCCGCGTGGATCGTCCCGAAGCAACGCGCCGTCTCCTATTCGACCTAGAAATTGCCCTCCTACTACCACTACCATGAGCTACCCAACTAAAACACCCAACCACCACTCTAACCTGAACCTCCACCATCATCCTCTTACTTACCCTAGGCCTAATCTACGAGTGAACACAAGGAGGCCTAGAATGAGCAGAATAAGAAAGTTAGTCTAAAACAAGACAGTTGATTTCGACTCAACAAACCATAGCTCCTCCTATGACTTTCTCCATGCCCCTTCTTCACCTAAGCTTCTATGCAGCCTTTGCCCTAGGCTGTTTAGGAATGGGCCTTCCACCGAGCACACCTTGTATCCGCCCTACTATGCCTAGAAAGCATAATACTCTCAATATACATCGCCTTATCAACCTGACCAATCGAAAACCAAGCACCATCCCTCACCCTCACACCAATCCTCATACTCACATTCTCCGCCTGCGAAGCAGGCACAGGCTTAGCAATACTAGTAGCCTCCACACGAACACACGGCTCCGACCACCTACAAAACCTAAACCTTCTACAATGTTAAAAATCATACTACCAACAATAATACTACTCCCAACAGCCCTCCTATCCCCACTAAAATCACTATGAACAAACACCACCACACACAGCCTACTAATCGCCACCCTAAGCCTACAATGACTGACCCCCTCATACCACCCATACAAAAAACCTCACCCAATGAACAGGCATCGACCAAACATCCTCCCCCCTACTAGTCCTATCCTGCTGACTTATACCACTCATAATCCTAGCAAGCCAAAACCACCTACAACACGAACCACCCACACGAAAACGTATCTTCGCATCAACCCTAATCGCAGTACAACCCCTTATCATCCTAGCCTTCTCAACCACAGAGCTCATAATATTTTACATCTCCTTTGAAGCAACCCTAATCCCAACATTAATCTTAATTACACGATGAGGGAGTCAACCAGAACGCCTAAGCGCTGGCATTTACCTCCTCTTCTACACACTCATAAGCTCCCTCCCCCTACTCATCGCAATCCTATACCTACACACACAAACCGGCACTCTACACTTCCCCACCCTAAACTCTCCCCCCACCCCCCCACATCCTCACCAACCAACTACTGATCCACCATCCTCCTAAACATAGCCCTACTCATAGCCTTCATAGTTAAAGCACCACTATACGGCCTCCACCTTTGACTCCCAAAAGCCCACGTAGAAGCCCCAATCGCAGGCTCCATACTACTTGCCGCCCTACTCCTCAAACTAGGAGGATATGGCATTATACGTATCACCCACCTAACAGACCCATCCTTAACCAGCCTCCTCCACTACCCATTCATAACCCTCGCCCTATGAGGAGCACTAATAACCAGCTCCATCTGCCTACGTCAAATCGACCTAAAATCTCTCATCGCCTACTCCTCCGTAAGTCACATAGGCCTAGTCATCGCTGCATGTATGATCCAAACACATTGATCCTTCTCTGGAGCCATAATTCTCATAATCTCACATGGCCTAACCTCATCCATACTATTCTGCCTAGCCAACACAAACTACGAACGCACACACAGTCGCATCCTCCTTCTAACCCAAGGACTACAACCCATCCTCCCCCTAATAGCCACCTGATGGTTACTAGCCAACCTAACAAACATAGCCCTGCCTCCAACCACAAACCTTATAGCAGAACTAAATATCATAATTGCACTATTCAATTGATCTCCCCCCACCATCATCCTAACTGGAACAGCCACCTTACTAACCGCCTCATATACACTATTCATACTAACAACCACCCAACGAGGAACCCTGCCCCCCCACATCACAACCCTCCAAAACTCAACCACCCGAGAACATCTTCTAATAACCCTTCACCTCCTCCCCCTACTCCTCCTCATCCTAAAACCAGAACTAATCTCAGGGCCTCTCTCATGCAAGTATAGTTTAAATCAAACATTAGACCGTGACCCTAAAAATAGAAGTTAAACCCTTCTTACCTGCCGAGGGGAGGTTGAACCAACAAGAACTGCTAATTCTTGCATCTGAGCCTAAAAACCTCAGCCCCCTTACTTTTAAAGGATAAGAGCAATCCACTGGTCTTAGGAACCACTCATCTTGGTGCAAGTCCAAGTAAAAGTAGTGGAAACAACCCTACTCCCTCACCACTCTCATAATCCTCACACTCACAACCATCTTAACACCCACACCTCCTTCCCCA